>NW_024609464.1:42500-45000 GCF_018296145.1 Oncorhynchus tshawytscha
AGCCAACCAGCCTCCTGTGCTACAGATACTGATCCAACCAGCCTCCTGTGCTACAGTTACTGAGCCAACCAGCCTCCTGTGCTACAGTTACTGATCCAACCAGCCTCCTGTGCTACAGTTACTGATCCAACCAGCCTCCTGTGCTACAGTTACTGATCCAACCAGCCTCCTGTGCTACAGATACTGATCCAACCAGCCTCCTGTGCTACAGATACTGATCCAACCAGCCTCCTGTGCTACAGTTACTGATCCAACCAGCCTCCTGTGCTACAGTTACTGATCCAACCAGCCTCCTGTGCTACAGATACTGATCCAACCAGCCTCCTGTGCTACAGATACTGATCCAACCAGCCTCCTGTGCTACAGATACTGATCCAACCAGCCTCCTGTGCTACAGATACTGATCCAACCAGCCTCCTGTGCTACAGTTACTGATCCAACCAGCCTCCTGTGCTACAGTTACTGATCCAACCAGCCTCCTGTGCTACAGATACTGATCCAACCAGCCTCCTGTGCTACAGTTACTGATCCAACCAGCCTCCTGTGCTACAGTTACTGATCCAACCAGCCTCCTGTGCTACAGTTACTGATCCAACCAGCCTCCTGTGCTACAGTTACTGATCCAACCAGTCTCCTGTGTTACAGTTACTGATCCAACCAGCCTCCCGTGCTACAGTTACTGATCCAACCAGCCTCCCGTGCTACAGTTACTGATCCAACCAGCCTCCTGTGCTACAGTTACTGATCCAACCAGTCTCCTGTGCTACAGTTACTGATCCAACCAGCCTCCTGCTTCAGACCACCTGTTATTCCTTCAGGTTATTGAATATTTACATATTGAATGTCTTTACGTGTGAAGACACACAACTTTCCCTGTGAGTTTCAGTTTGTTAGTACTAAAATAGATGAAACTAATATACTTCAGTTTGTTTTAGTCATCTAGAAATTAGTCCATGTATGTCACGGAAAGCTTATAACTAAAAGTTAGTGTAAGTATTTATATTCAAATACCTATTTTGAAAGAAATTGTAATCAATAAGCCAAGTATATAAATATAAGTGTCTTAAAATATAAACAAGTATGTGAATTAGTGCCCTACTATAGAGTGGGTAGCCTGGGTGGAGTATATAATCATCTGATAATATATGTTTATTCTAGTACAACCCCCAAGACAACTGAATGGGCTCGGTGAAATGAAGGTTGACAAATGCCAGAGGCAAAAACACTTCAGCTGCTCACAGTCTAGTAGGCTACTCCACAGGCCACTCATCATCCCACCTTTAACTACTAATACACATGTCTAATTTAGCCTCAATCTTGTCGAATTAGCATAGTCCGCAAAACACTTGATGACGCAGCAAAATTGGAAAATAACACGATTTAGTATGAAAGACGATCAACATATTTACACCGAAAGATACAGTCAATTAAATAGATTTTTGAAAGGGCCTTTGATAATTATCTGATGAAGAATGAAACAGTAGAAACATAACAGACAAGTCTAACAGACCTCCTCTCCTTTGGTGTAAATATAGACCTCCTCTCCTTTGGTGTAAATATAGACCTCCTCTCCTTTGGTGTAAATATAGACCTCCTCTCCTTTGGTGTTAATATAGACCTCCTCTCCTTTGGTGTAAATATAGACCTCCTCTCCTTTGGTGTAAATATAGACCTCCTCTCCTTTGGTGTAAATATAGACCTCCTCTCCTTTGGTGTAAATATAGACCTCCTCTCCTTTGGTGTAAATATAGACCTCCTCTCCTTTGGTGTAAATATAGACCTCCTCTCCTTTGGTGTTAATATAAACCTCCTCTCCTTTGGTGTTAATATAGACCTCCTCTCCTTTGGTGTTAATATAAACCTCCTCTCCTTTGGTGTTAATATAGACCTTCTCTCCTTTGGTGTTAATATAGACCTCCTCTCCTTTGGTGTTAATATAGACCTCCTCTCCTTTGGTGTTAATATAGACCTCCTCTCCTTTGGTGTTAATATAGACCTCCTCTCCTTTGGTGTTAATATAGACCTCCTCTCCTTTGGTGTTAATATAGACCTCCTCTCCTTTGGTGTTAATATAGACCTCCTCTCCTTTGGTGTTAATATAGACCTCCTCTCCTTTGGTGTTAATATAGACCTCCTCTCCTTTGGTGTTAATATAGACCTCCTCTCCTTTGGTGTTAATATAGACCTCCTCTCCTTTGGTGTTAATATAGACCTCCTCTCCTTTGGTGTTAATATAGACCTCCTCTCCTTTGGTGTTAATATAGACCTCCTCTCCTTTGGTGTTAATATAGACCTCCTCTCCTTTGGTGTTAATATAGACCTCCTCTCCTTTGGTGTTAATATAGACCTCCTCTCCTTTGGTGTTAATATAGACCTTCTCTCCTTTGGTCTAAATATAGACCTCCTCTCCTTTGGTGTAAATATAGACCTCCTCTCCTTTGGAGTAAATATAGACCTCCTCTCCTTTGGTGTAAATATAGACCTCCTCTCCTTTGGTGTA
>NW_024609464.1:50000-70000 GCF_018296145.1 Oncorhynchus tshawytscha
TCCTAATTCTACCTGCTCTGACTTATTGGTTGGGTTGTCAATGTGGGCCCACATTTAAACCAGACTGAAGAAGAATACAAGGCATCATCCTAATTCTACCTGCTCTGACTTATTGGTTGGGTTGTCAATGTGGGCCCACATTTAAACCAGACTGAAGAATACAAGGCATCATCCTAATTCTACCTGCTCTGACTTATTGGTTGGGTTGTCAATGTGGGCCCACATTTAAACCAGACTGAAGAATACAAGGCATCATCCTAATTCTACCTGCTCTGACTTATTGGTTGGGTTGTCAATGTGGGCCCACATTTAAACCAGACTGAAGAATACAAGGCATCATCCTAATTCTACCTGCTCTGACTTATTGGTTGGGTTGTCAATGTGGGCCCACATTTAAACCAGACTGAAGAATACAAGGCATCATCCTAATTCTACCTGCTCTGACTTATTGGTTGGGTTGTCAATGTGGGCCCACATTTAAACCAGACTGAAGAATACAAGGCATCATCCTAATTCTACCTGCTCTGACTTATTGGTTGGGTTGTCAATGTGGGCCCACATTTAAACCAGACTGAAGAATACAAGGCATCATCCTAATTCTACCTGCTCTGACTTATTGGTTGGGTTGTCAATGTGGGCCCACATTTAAACGAGACTGAAGAATACAAGGCATCATCCTAATTCTACCTGCTCTGACTTATTGGTTGGGTTGTCAATGTGGGCCCACATTTAAACCAGACTGAAGAATACAAGGCATCATCCTAATTCTACCTGCTCTGACTTATTGGTTGGGTTGTCAATGTGGGCCCACATTTAAACCAGACTGAAGAATACAAGGCATCATCCTAATTCTACCTGCTCTGACTTATTGGTTACAAGGCATCATCCTAATTCTACCTGTCAATGTGGGCCCACATTTAAACCAGACTGAAGAATACAAGGCATCATCCTAATTCTACCTGCTCTGACTTATTGGTTGGGTTGTCAATGTGGGCCCACATTTAAACCAGACTGAAGAATACAAGGCATCATCCTAATTCTACCTGCTCTGACTTATTGGTTGGGTTGTCAATGTGGGCCCACATTTAAACCAGACTGAAGAATACAAGGCATCATCCTAATTCTACCTGCTGAAGAATACAAGGCATCATCCTAATTCTACCTGCTGGCTGACTTATTGGTTGGGTTGTCAATGTGGGCCCACATTTAAACCAGACTGAAGAATACAAGGCATCATCCTAATTCTACCTGCTCTGACTTATTGGTTGGGTTGTCAATGTGGGCCCACATTTAAACCAGACTGAAGAATACAAGGCATCATCCTAATTCTACCTGCTCTGACTTATTGGTTGGGTTGTCAATGTGGGCCCACATTTAAACCAGACAAGGCATCAAGAATACTGAAGGCATCATCCTAATTTCTAGGCATCCTGCTCTGACTTATTGGTTGGGTTGTCAATGTGGGCCCACATTTAAACCAGACTGAAGAATACAAGGCATCATCCTAATTCTACCTGCTCTGACTTATTGGTTGGGTTGTCAATGTGGGCCCACATTTAAACGAGACTGAAGAATACAAGGCATCATCCTAATTCTACCTGCTCTGACTTATTGGTTGGGTTGTCAATGTGGGCCCACATTTAAACGAGACTGAAGAATACAAGGCATCATCCTAATTCTACCTGCTCTGACTTATTGGTTGGGTTGTCAATGTGGGCCCACATTTAAACGAGACTGAAGAATACAAGGCATCATCCTAATTCTACCTGCTCTGACTTATTGGTTGGGTTGTCAATGTGGGCCCACATTTAAACGAGACTGAAGAATACAAGGCATCATCCTAATTCTACCTGCTCTGACTTATTGGTTGGGTTGTCAATGTGGGCCCACATTTAAACCAGACTGAAGAATACAAGGCATCATCCTAATTCTACCTGCTCTGACTTATTGGTTGGGTTGTCAATGTGGGCCCACATTTAAACCAGACTGAAGAATACAAGGCATCATCCTAATTCTACCTGCTCTGACTTATTGGTTGGGTTGTCAATGTGGGCCCACATTTAAACCAGACTGAAGAATACAAGGCATCATCCTAATTCTACCTGCTCTGACTTATTGGTTGGGTTGTCAATGTGGGCCCACATTTAAACCAGACTGAAGAATACAAGGCATCATCCTAATTCTACCTGCTCTGACTTATTGGTTGGGTTGTCAATGTGGGCCCACATTTAAACCAGACTGAAGAATACAAGGCATCATCCTAATTCTACCTGCTCTGACTTATTGGTTGGGTTGTCAATGTGGGCCCACATTTAAACCAGACTGAAGAATACAAGGCATCATCCTAATTCTACCTGCTCTGACTTATTGGTTGGGTTGTCAATGTGGGCCCACATTTAAACCAGACTGAAGAATACAAGGCATCATCCTAATTCTACCTGCTCTGACTTATTGGTTGGGTTGTCAATGTGGGCCCACATTTAAACCAGACTGAAGAATACAAGGCATCATCCTAATTCTACCTGCTCTGACTTATTGGTTGGGTTGTCAATGTGGGCCCACATTTAAACCAGACTGAAGAATACAAGGCATCATCCTAATTCTACCTGCTCTGACTTATTGGTTGGGTTGTCAATGTGGGCCCACATTTAAACCAGACTGAAGAATACAAGGCATCATCCTAATTCTACCTGCTCTGACTTATTGGTTGGGTTGTCAATGTGGGCCCACATTTAAACCAGACTGAAGAATACAAGGCATCATCCTAATTCTACCTGCTCTGACTTATTGGTTGGGTTGGGCCCACATTTCAATGTGGGCCCACATTTAAACAAGACTGAAGAATACAAGGCATCATCCTAATTCTACCTGCTCTGACTTATTGGTTGGGTTGGCAATGTGGGCCCACATTTAAACAAGACTGAAGAATACAAGGCATCATCCTAATTCTACCTGCTCTGACTTATTGGTTGGGTTGTCAATGTGGGCCCACATTTAAACAAGACTGAAGAATACAAGGCATCATCCTAATTCTACCTGCTCTGACTTATTGGTTGGGTTGTCAATGTGGGCCCACATTTAAACGAGACTGAAGAATACAAGGCATCATCCTAATTCTACAATCAGATCAATGGTAACCTACTTTTAGGATTTTTAGTTTAGGTCTGCGCTTGATTCTTCAAACATGTAAATTGATTGTCTGTCGGACATTTCAAATTGGTATAATGGTCTTCTTTACAAATGTAGTTAGTATTGATCTGGTACCGTTCAGAATGACTTCATGCTAAATGATTTTACGCAGATGAGGAATCTTGGCTAGCAACGTTCTGCTCTGCAGCGTAATGTAGCCGTTGTTATCTGGGTAGGACAGTTTTATTGTGTTTAGTTTATAAAACATGCCTTTAATGCTCAAAACTGGTTTGCTGAGGAATAGGTAAACATTCATGTGTTCACCCTACAATACCAGACAATATGAATTAATGTGTTCAGTCTACAATACCAGACAATATGAATTAATGTGTTCAGTCTACAATACCAGACAATATGAATTAATGTGTTTACCCTACAATACCAGACAATATGAATTAATGTGTTTACCCTACAATACCAGACAATATGAATTAATATGAAGTATAGTTATATTATGTGTTTATACAATAAGACTAAGTATATGAATTATATATATTGTATCCCTAGAATACCAGCTAAATATTTGAATAATATATTATGTTCAGTCTACAATACCAGACTATTATATTATTTAATGTGTTCAGTCTACAATACCAGACAATATGAATTAATGTGTATAGTCTACAATACCAGACAATATGAATTAATATGTTTATATCAGACAATACTATAGACTATTAATGTATTAGTTATAGTATATTATATCCCTGTAGACTAATATAGTTATATATTATAGCTGTATAGTATAGTTATATATATTATATCCCTGTACTAAGCTATAGTATAGTTATATATATTATATCCCTGTACTAAGCTATAGTATAGTTATATATATATTATATCCCTGTACTAAGCTATAGTATAGTTATATATATTATATCCCTGTACTAAGCTATAGTATAGTTATATATATTATATCCCTGTACTAAGCTATAGTATAGTTATATATATTATATCCCTGTACTAAGCTATAGTATAGTTATATATATGATATCCCTGTACTAAGCTATAGTATAGTTATATATATTATAGTGTTGTACTAAGCTATAGTATAGTTATATATATTATAGTGCTGTACTAAGCTATAGTATAGTTATATATATTATAGTGCTGTACTAAGCTATAGTATAGTTATATATATTATAGTGCTGTACTAAGCTATAGTATAGTTATATATATATAGTGCTATATCCCTAGTATAGTTATATATATTATAGGCTATAGCCCTGTACTAAGCTATAGTATAGTTTATATATTATAGTGTTGTACTAAGCTATATATAGTTATATATTATAGTGCTGTACTAAGCTATAGTATAGTTATATATATTATAGTGCTGTACTAAGCTATAGTATAGTTATATATATTATAGTGCTGTAGTATAGTTATATATTTATAGTGCTGTACTAAGCTATGTATAGTTATATATATTATATCCCTGTACTAAGCTATAGTATAGTTATATATATGATATCCCTGTACTAAGCTATAGTATAGTTATATATATTATAGTGTTGTACTAAGGTATAGTATAGTTATATATATGATATCCCTGTACTAAGCTATAGTATAGTTATATATATTATAGTGTTGTACTAAGGTATAGTATAGTTATATATATTATAGTGCTGTACTAAGCTATAGTATAGTTATATATATTATATCCCTGTACTAAGCTATAGTATAGTTATATATATATGATATCCCTGTACTAAGCTATAGTATAGTTATATATAATAGTGCTGTACTAAGCTATAGTATAGTTATATATATTATAGTGCTGTAATAAGCTATAGTATAGTTATATATATTATAGTGCTGTACTAAGCTATAGTATAGTTATATATATTATAGTGCTGTAATAAGCTATAGTATAGTTATATATATTATAGTGCTGTACTAAGCTATAGTATAGTTATATATATTATAGTGCTGTACTAAGCTATAGTATAGTTATATATATTATAGTGCTGTACTAAGCTATAGTATAGTTATATATATTATATCCCTGTACGACAACACAGGGCCCTGTACTAAGCTAACTTTCTACTTTAAGAGATAAAGGTCAGTCCATCATTACTTTAAGAGATGAAGGTCAGTCCATCATGACTCTAAGACATGAAGGTCAGTCCATCATTGCTTTGAGAGATGAAGGTCAGTCCATCATGACTCTAAGACATGAAGGTCAGTCCATCATGACTCTAAGACATGAAGGTCAGTCCATCATTGCTTTGAGAGATGAAGGTCAGTCCATCATGACTCTAAGACATGAAGGTCAGTCCATCATGACTCTAAGACATGAAGGTCAGTCCATCATGACTTTAGGAGATGAAGGTCAGTCCATCATTGCTTTGAGAGATGAAGGTCAGTCCATCATGACTTTAAGAGATGAAGGTCAGTCCATCATGACTCTAAGACATGAAGGTCAGTCCATCATGACTTTAGGAGATGAAGGTCAGTCCATCATTGCTTTGAGAGATGAAGGTCAGTCCATCATTACTTTAAGAGATGAAGGTCAGTCCATCACTAATTTAAGAGATGAAGGTCAGTCCATCATTACTTTAAGACATGAAGGTCAGTCCACCATGACTTTAATAAGAGATGAAGGTGAAGCATGGAGTAGGAGGTGTGAAGGTGTGGGGGTGCTTTGCTGGTGACACTCTCAGTGATTTATTTAGAATTCAAGGCACACTTAACCAGTGCTTGCTTGTTTGTAGGTGACCAAATACTTATTTTCCACCATAATTTGCAAATAAATTCATTAAAAATCCTACAATGTGATTTTCTGGATTTTTTTCTCATTTTGTCTGTCATAGTTGAACCACAACTATAACCACTACCTATGATGAAAATTACAGGGCTCTCGTCTTTTTAAGTGGGAGAACTCGGTTATTGTCTGGAGACTTAATACGCTGAAAACAGGTCGCTAGCTGAATGACAACATCATGCCTACTTGTTAAAGTAGAGATGGAGAGGGAGAGAGAGAGAGGGACAGAGACACTTAACATTGGTACATTCAGAAACTATTCTCACCTATAGTAATCATAGCATATACTTTCCACATGAACCAACAAACACTTTGAGTAAGAAATCACAAATGTATTTAAATCAAATCAAATCAAATCAAATTTTATTTGTCACATACACATGGTTAGCAGATGTTAATGCGAGTGTAGCGAAATGCTTGTGCTTCTAGTTCCGACAGTGCAGTAATAACCAACAAGTAATCTAACTAACAATTCCAAAACTACTGTCTTATACACAGTGTAAGGGGATAAAGAATATGTACATAAGGATATATGAATGAGTGATGGTACAGAGCAGCATAGGCAAGATACAGTAGATGGTATCGAGTACAGTATATACATATGAGATGAGTATGTAAACAAAGTGGCATAGTTAAAGTGGCTAGTGATACATGTATTACATAAGGATGCAGTCGATGATATAGAGTACAGTATATACGTATGCATATGAGATGAATAATGTAGGGTAAGTAACATTATATAAGGTAGCATTGTTTAAAGTGGCTAGTGATATATTTACATCATTTCCCATCAATTCCCATTATTAAAGTGGCTGGAGTTGAGTCAGTGTCAGTGTCAGTGTGTTGGCAGCAGCCACTCAATGTTAGTGGTGGCTGTTTAACAGTCTGATGGCCTTGAGATAGAAGCTGTTTTTCAGTCTCTCGGTCCCAGCTTTGATGCACCTGTACTGACCTCGCCTTCTGGATGATAGCGGGGTGAACAGGCAGTGGCCCGGTGATGCGTTGTGCAGACCTCACTACCCTCTGGAGAGCCTTACGGTTGAGGGTGGAGCAGTTCCCGTACCAGGCGGTGATACAGCCCGCCAGGATGCTCTCGATTGTGCATCTGTAGAAGTTTGTGAGTGCTTTTGGTGACAAGCCGAATTTCTTCAGCCTCCTGAGGTTGAAGAGGCGCTGCTGCGCCTTCTTCACGATGCTGTCTGTGTGAGTGGACCAATTCAGTTTGTCTGTGATGTGTATGCCGAGGAACTTAAAACTTGTTACCCTCTCCACTACTGTTCCATCGATGTGGATAGGGGTGTTCCCTCTGCTGTTCCCTGAAGTCCACAATCATCTCCTTAGTTTTGTTGACGTTGAGTGTGAGGTTATTTTCCTGACACCACACTCCGAGGGCCCTCACCTCCTCCCTGTAGGCCGTCTCGTCGTTGTTGGTAATCAAGCCTACCACTGTTGTGTCGTCCGCAAACTTGATGATTGAGTTGGAGGCGTGTGTGGCCACGCAGTCGTGGGTGAACAGGGAGTACAGGAGAGGGCTCAGAACGCACCCTTGTGGGGCCCCAGTGTTGAGGATCAGCGGGGAGGAGATGTTGTTGCCTACCCTCACCACCTGGGGCGGCCCGTCAGGAAGTCCAGTACCCAGTTGCACAGGGCGGGGTCGAGACCCAGGGTCTCGAGCTTGATGACGAGCTTGGAGGGAACTATGGTGTTGAATGCCGAGCTGTAGTCGATGAACAGCATTCTCACATAGGTATTCCTCTTGTCCAGATGGGTTAGGGCAGTGTGCAGTGTGGTTGAGATTGCATCGTCTGTGGACCTATTTGGGCGGTAAGCAAATTGGAGTGGGTCTAGGGTGTCAGGTAGGGTGGAGGTGATATGGTCCTTGACTAGTCTCTCAAAGCACTTCATGATGACGGAAGTGAGTGCTACGGGGCGGTAGTCGTTTAGCTCAGTTACCTTAGCTTTCTTGGGAACAGGAACAATGGTGGCCCTCTTGAAGCATGTGGGAACAGCAGACTGGTATAGGGATTGATTGAATATGTCCGGGATCTCTCTTGGTGAACAGGGCAGTCTTGGAAAGGGATTTGGGCCTTTTCACTGCACACTTGTAGGGCTCTGATTGTCGAAATGGTTCTGAGAAGTCTTCTACTGTCACCCTTCTCTGGAGATGCCTGGTATCCAGTGATGTGTCGTGTCGTCATGAACAGAACTACAGAGTTGACTTTCCTTCCATTCACTCTTGAAGAGGCTTCTTTGAAGATAGGCTAGCTAGCCATATCGATGGTTTGAGCAGAGTAACAGGATGGTCCTACTTAAAGTCACTTTCGTAGATGATTGTCCGGGAGGTGAGTTTTATCATCTTCACCTCGTGTTGATATTCAAAGTTCAAACCACTTAAAAACGTGCAGCTGCAGCTTTACATCTTTCTGGTCTGATGAGGTTTTCTCTTAAACCGATCATTTATACAGTTTGCTCAAAAGAGGCGGTTCCAGCAGGCTGGCACACTCCCTGACCTCACTAAGGGCGGTAACTACTCAAAGTTACGGAAAACAATGATCTTTTATAGCTCCTCAAATCACATCCCTCTCTTAACAAAAACACTTTTATCATGTTTTATATTTCATTCACAACACATAGGATGGAGAGCTCATCCATGTGGTGTCTATACTTCCCAAGTTCCAGCATTTCCTTTATAACACTTTTTAATGACATCACAAAATAACAACCAAAACGACATTAGGTCGCCTCTGACCAGTCCCCACGTTCTATGTTAGAAATATTGTTCCAACATTTACTTTTGAACGTGTTTCAGCGGGAAAAGTCTGTTGAAACAAAGACCATTCCTTTGGTAAAGCCTGAGAGCACAGATCTGAATCTTCTCCCTTGATTTACAACAGGTTGTGAGATGTTAACCCCCACTAGTTATCCTCCCCTCTAGGGTGAGTAGGGGTCTGAATGGAGTTATTCAATGCAAACCTGATCTGACCTATTTGGATTCTCGTGGTCAGTCATGACACCTTTAACAGAGAGTGATAACATTCCTGGATGTCAATAGTGAGGCACAGGTAGAGCTGGCTGATAAGGACAAACATCCATATTGAGTTAAATTGTCTGAATTGATGTGATAGTGATAAATATGCCAATACGTTTATAACATGAATATTCATAACATTTTTTTTCTCATTATCCTTTCAACAATTATTACTACTTTGATGGTTGTAGCCATCAATTGTCCCATTAACAATTAGCAAACGTATTTCTCTATTAAAGGCTACTTATCATATCAGCAAAATGCCTGCGATAAGTGATCAGTATGGTCGGTGTCATTAACTTTCAGTTTATCGTCCCAGGTGATGGTATATCTATTACTCAATAGTGAGGTAGAAATTACAGTATAACTAGGGCGTTAATATTGAGGTAGTGTATCTAGGGCTTTAATATTGAGGTAGTGTATCTAGGGCGTTCATATTGAGGTAGTGTATCTAGGGCGTTAATATTGAGGTAGTGTATCTAGAGCTTTAATATTGAGGTAGTGTATCTAGGGCTTTAATATTGAGGTAGTGTATCTAGAGCTTTAATATTGAGGTAGTGTATCAAGGGCGTTAATATTGAGGTAGTGTATCTAGGGCTTTAATATTGAGGTAGTGTATCTAGGGCTTTAATATTGAGGTAGTGTATCTAGGGCTTTAATATTGAGGTAGTGTATCTAGGGCTTTAATATTGAGGTAGTGTATCTAGAGCTTTAATATTGAGGTAGTGTATCTAGGGCTTTAATATTGAGGTAATGTATCTAGAGCTTTAATATTGAGGTAGTGTATCTAGGGCTTTAATATTGAGGAAGTTTAACTAGGACATTAATATTGAGGTAGTTTATCTAGGACTGTAATGTTGAGGTAGAGACATAGTATAACAATATCTTTAACAGTATTGTAGTAGCGGTGATAGAAACGTAAGTAAGATAGTGTAATAATTGAGCGAACATTTCCTTCAGGACGCCTTCAGGATGTTGTACTTCGCATCAGATTAATGGGCAGAGCAATTAATTTCAGTTCATTTCACAGCAGCCACTGTTACCATCCAAGATCCAGGGCTTGGGCCTGTGGTCAGTGGAGGGAGGAGGAGGGGCGAGGGGAGGAGGGGAGGGAGGAGTGAGGAGGAGGGGTGAGGGGTGGAGGGGAGGGAGGAGTGTGGGCCTGTGGTCAGTGGAGGGAGGAGGAGGGGCGAGGGGAGGAGGGGAGGGAGGAGTGTGGGCCTGTGGTCAGTGGAGGGTGGAGGAGGGGCCTGTGGTCAGTGGAGGGAAGAGGAGGGGCGAGGGGAGGAGGGGAGGGAGGAGTGTGGGCCTGTGTTCAGTGGAGGGAGGAGGAGGGGCGAGGGGAGGGGGGAGGGAGGAGTGAGTGAGGAGGAGGGGTGAGGGGGGGCGGAGGGGAGGGAGGAGTGTGGGCCTGTGGTCAGTGGAGGGAGGAGGAGGGGCGAGCGGAGGAGGGGAGGAGGGGAGGGAGGAGTGTGGGAGGGCGGTGTTGCAGGGAGGTGGAGGGGTGAGGGGAGGAGGGGAGGGAGGAGTGTGGGAGGGCGGTGTAGCAGGGAGGTGGAGGGGAGGGAGGAGGGGCGGTTTTGCAGGGAGGAGGAGGGGCGAGGGGAGGAATGGAGGGAGGAGTGTGGGAAGGCGGTGTTGCAGGGAGGTGGAGGGGCGAGGGGAGGAGGGGAGGGAGGAGTGTGGGCCTGTGGTCAGTGGAGGGAGGAAGAGGGGAGGGAGGAGTGTGGGAGGGCGGTGTTGCAGGAAGGAGGAGGGATGAGGGGAGGAGGGGAGGGAGGAGTGTGGGTCTGTGGTCAGTTGAGGGAGGAGGAGGGGAGGGAGGAGTGTGGGAGGGCGGTGTAGCAGGGAGGAGGAGGGGAGGGAGGAGTGTGGGTCTGTGGTCAGTTGAGGGAGGAGGAGGGGAGGGAGGAGTGTGGGAGGGCGGTGTAGCAGGGAGGAGGAGGGGAGGGAGGAGTGTGGGCCTGTGGTCAGTGGAGGGAGGAGGAGGGGAGGGAGGAGTGTGGGAGGGTGGTGTAGCAGGGAGGAGGAGGGGAGGGAGGAGTGTGGGCCTGTGGTCAGTGGAGGGAGGAGGAGGGGAGGGAGGAGTGTGGGAGGGTGGTGTAGCAGGGAGGTGGTATGGTTGTAGAAACATTGTGAAGCAGCGTTCCAATTCCCACCCTGGGGGAGCCGCAGCACTAATTCTAATTATCAACTGATTACAGATATAATGGGAGCTCCTGTTGTTAGGATCCTGTTACCTCTCCTAACACTCTGCCTTTAACTGGCTCACAACACTGGAGCCTGGATCATACTGGAGCCTGGTTCATACTGGAGCCTGGTTCATACTGGATCCTGGATCATACTGGATCCTGGTTCATACTGGAACCTGGTTAATACTGGAACCTGGTTCATACTGTAGAGAGATACCTCCCAGAGAGGGGTATTCGGGAGGAGAGAGCTGCTAGAGAGAGATATTCAGAAGCAGAGAGCTGCTAGAGAGATGTATTCAGGAGGAGAGAGCTGCTAGAGAGATGTATTCAGGCGGAGAGAGCTGCTAGAGATATGTATTCAGGAGGAGAGAGCTGCTAGAGAGATGTATTCAGGAGTAGAGATCGACTTGAGAGAGATATTCAGGAGGAGAGAGCTGCTAGAGAGAGATATTCAGGAGGAGAGAGCTGCTAGAGAGAGATATTCAGGAGGAGAGAGCTGCTAGAGAGAGATATTCAGGAGGAGAGAGCTGCTAGAGAGAGATATTCAGGAGGAGAGAGCTGCTAGAGAGAGATATTCAGGAGGAGAGAGCTGCTAGAGAGAGATATTCAGGAGGAGAGAGCTGCTAGAGAGAGATATTCAGGAGGAGAGAGCTGCTAGAGAGAGGTATTCAGGAGAAAATAAAGACCTGCTAGAGTGGGATATTCAAGAGGATAGAGAGATTGCTAAAGAGAGGTATTAAGAAGACCTGCTAGATAAATGAGAGACCTGCTAGAGAAATGAGAGACCTGCTAGAGACAGGTATTCAGTAGGAAAGAGAGACCTGCTAGAGACAGGTATTCAGTAGGAAAGAGAGACCTGCTAGAGACAGGTATTCAGGAGGAAAGAGAGACCTGCTAGTGTGAGGTATTCAGTAGGAAAGAGAGACCTGCTAGAGACAGGTATTCAGTAGGAAAGAGAGACCTGCTAGGGTGAGGTATTCAGTAGGAAAGAGAGACCTGCTAGAGACAGGTATTCAGTAGGAAAGAGAGACCTGCTAGAGACAGGTATTCAGTAGGAAAGAGAGACCTGCTAGAGACAGGTATTCAGTAGGAAAGAGAGACCTGCTAGAGACAGGTATTCAGTAGGAAAGAGAGACCTGCTAGAGACAGGTATTCAGTAGGAAAGAGAGACCTGCTAGAGACAGGTATTCAGTAGGAAAGAGATACCTGCTAGAGACAGGTATTCAGTAGGAAAGAGATACCTGCTAGAGACAGGTATTCAGTAGGAAAGAGAGACCTGCTAGAGACAGGTATTCAGTAGGAAAGAGAGACCTGCTAGAGACAGGTATTCAGTAGGAAAGAGAGACCTGCTAGAGACAGGTATTCAGTAGGAAAGAGAGACCTGCTAGAGACAGGTATTCAGTAGGAAAGAGAGACCTGCTAGAGACAGGTATTCAGTAGGAAAGAGAGACCTGCTAGAGACAGGTATTCAGTAGGAAAGAGAGACCTGCTAGATACAGGTATTCAGTAGGAAAGCTAGAGGAGAGACTTGATAGAGAGAGGTTTCAGTAGGGTTGAGGGACTTGATAGAGAGATGTATTCAGGAGGAGAGACTTGATAGAGAGAGGTTTCAGTAGGGTTGAGAGACTTGATAGAGAGAGGTTTCAGTAGGGTTGAGGGACTTGATAGAGAGAGGTTTCAGTAGGGTTGAGGGACTTGATAGAGAGAGGTTTCAGTAGGGTAGAGAGACTTGATAGAGAGATGCATTCAGGAGGAGAGACTTGATAGAGAGAGGTTTCAGTAGGGTAGAGAGACTTGATAGAGAGATGTATTCAGGAGGAGAGACTTGATAGAGATATTTATTCAAGTGGAGAGAGACACTTGCTCGAGAGAAGTATTTCAGTAGGATAGTGAGAGCTGCTAAAGAGATGTATTCAGGAGCAAAGATAAACATTCCAAAGTTAGCTATTCAGAATGAGAGAGAGACCTCTATAGAAAGTTATGCAGGAGGAGAGACAGACCTCTAGAGATGGGAGAGATGGAAAGAGACCTATAGAAAGAGCAGAGAGACAAAGAGACCTCTAGAGAGAGGAGAGAGATAGAAAGATACTTGAAAAGAGAGGAGATAGATAGAAATATACCTCTAGAGAGAGGAGAGATAGAAAGAGACCTCTAGAGAGAGGAGAGAGATAGAAAGAGACCTCTAGAGAGGAGAGAGAGCCCTCTAGAGAGAGGAGAAAGATAGGAAGAGACCTCTAGAGAGAGAGACCTCTCGAGAGAAGAGAGATTTAAAGAGCCATCTATCTTGTCTACTTGTTATTTTCTTATCTGTGCTATCATACTGACCACACAGCCCACACGGTGAACTCTGTGTCCCTGTCTGTCCCTGTCTGTGTGTCTTTCTGGACTCTTTGGATCTGTCCGGCTGGTTCTCTTTTTAGCTGGGGGAGAACTCTGCATGCTGGGCAGCTCAGGTTTTATACCTCTGGCATCATCATCGCCTAGCTCAGCCCTGTTCTCGCTGTTCCAGCTGCCGCTGGCCGCACGCCCGCCAGGAACCAAACAGCCAGCCTTCGGTTAAGCAGGCATTCTGGCAGCAAGTCAGCTTCCTCAGACTCCTGGTGCTGTTTGGCACTTTAAGTGGTCGAGGCCCTAGTTGGCCGTCCTGCTACAGGTGGCCTCTCTGATTGGTTGATTTCACCAGAGGTCAGGCGGAGAGTTAATGACGTTCTTACATGAAGATTAAAGCATCTGCCGCTCAGATGTTTCTATAAGTCCCGTTATAGAATATCAAATAATACTGATGTTTCTTTAAGTCCTGTTATGGAATATCAAATAATACTAATGTTTCTATAAGTCCCGTTATAGAATGTCAAATAATACTGATGTTTCTATAAGTCCTGTTATGGAATATGGAATATGAATTATAGAGTAATGAATATGAATTATAGAGTAATGAATATGAATTATAGAGTAATGAATATGAATTATAGAATATTAATTATAGAATAATGAATATGAATTATAGAATATAAATTATAGAATATAAATGATAGACTATAAATGATAGAATATAAATTATGGAATATTAATTATAGAATATTAATTATAGAATATTAATTATAGAATAATGGATATGAATTATAGAATGTAAATTATAGAATATAAATGATAGAATATGGAATATTAATTTTAGAATAAGGAATATTAATTATAGAATATGGAATATTAATTATAGAATATGGAATATTAATTATAGAATATGGAATATTAATTATAGAATATGGAATATTAATTGTAGAATAAAGAAAAGTAATTCTAGAATATAGAATATGAATTATAGAATATTAATTATAGAATATGGAATATTAATTATAGAATATGGAATATTAATTGTAGAATAAAGAAAAGTAATTCTAGAATATAGAATATGAATTATAGAATAAGGAATATTACTGACGTTCCCAGATGTTCAGGACATACTGTATGTTGACTGATATGTTTTTAAATGATATTTATGGTGATTGTTTACAGTCAGTATTATTTTCTGAATCTGAAGGATGCATCTACACTGAACAGAAATATAAACGCAACACGTAAGGTTTTGGTCCAACCATTCATGAGCTGAAAAAAACTATCCCAGAAATGTTCCATACATCTCTGTTAGTGAGCATTTCTCTGTTGCTAAGATAATCCATCCACCTGACAGGTGTAGCATATCAAGAAGCTGATTTTCCAGCATGATCATTACACAGGTGCACCTTGTGATGGATACAATAAAAGGCCACTCTAAAATGTGCAGTTTTGTCACACAACACAATTCCACAGATGTCTCAAGTTTTAAAGGAGTGTGCAATTGGCATGCTGACTGCCAGAATGTACACCAGAGCTGTTGCCAGAGAATGTAATGTTGATTTCTTTACCTTAAACTGCCTCCAACATCGTTTAAGAGAATTTGTCAGTATGTCCAAACGGCCTCACAACCGCAGACCACATGTAACCACGCCAGCCCAGGACCTCCACATCTGGCTTCTTCACCTGCGGGATCGTCTGAGACCAGCCACCTTGACAGCTGATAACACCCAGGAGTATTTCTGTCTGTAATAAATCCCTTTTGTAGGGAAAACTCATTCTGATTGGATGGGCTTGACTCCCCAGTGTTATGAAATCCATAGTTAAGGCCACCCATGGCTGTGCCCCTGCCCAGTCATGTGAAATCCATAGATTAGGGCCTATTGAATTTATTTAAATATCTGATTTCCTTCTATGAACTGTAAATGAGTCAAATTGTTGAGATTGTTGCATGTTGACTTAATATTTGTGTTGAGTATAATTCACCTGTATTCTAGTCGATAGAGAATGTCCCCCTCAACCCCTCTTTTACGCTGCTGCTACTCTCTGTTCATCATATATGCAGAGTCACTTAAACTATACATTTAGGTACATACTACCTCAATTGGCCCAACCAACCAGTGTCCCTGCACATTGGCTAACTGGGCTATCTGCATCGTGTCCCACCACCCACCACCTGCCAACCCCTCTTTTACGCTACTGCTACTGTCTAAATATGCATAGTCACTTTAACTACATGTACATACTACCTCAATCAGCCTGACTAACAGGGGTCTGTATGAAGCCTCACTACTGTATATATTCTCCCTACTGTATGTAGCCTCGCTACTGTATTTAGCCTCTCTACTGTATATAGCCTCTCTACTGTATTTAGCCTCTCTACTGTATATAGCCTCTCTACTGTATTTAGCCTGTCTACTGTATTTAGCCTCTCTACTGTATATAGCCTCTCTACTGTATTTAGCCTCTCTACTGTATATAGCCTCTCTACTGTATTTAGCCTCTCTACTGTATTTAGCCTCTTTACTGTATTTAGCCTCTCTACTGGCTCCGGGTTCTGGTGTTGACCGGCTCCTGGTTCTGGAGTTGACCGGCTCCGGGTGATGATGCCTGACCGGCTCCGGTCCTGGTTTTGACCAGCTCCGGTCCTGGTGTGGACCGGCTCCGGTCCTGGTGTGGCCCGGCTCCGGTCCTGGTTTTGACCAGCTCCGGTCCTGGTGTGGACCGGCTCCGGTCCTGGTGTTGACCAGCTCCGGGTGATGATGCCTGATGCATCATTAGTGCTTTTACACATTCATAATAATCCTCCAAATCCCATGAAGAAAGAGGGAGGAGTATCCAGGGAAGGCTAGATGTCTTTGTGCTCCTGGTAACGGAGGAATCTTCAGAGAGGAAGGATCAGAGATTAGAGGAACAGGACAAGCTCTACAGTCTGTGCCAAGAGGCAACATGCTGCTCTGACAATCTGTCTGATACTCCATCCAAAAACACCTGCAGACTGTCTGAGGCCTATGGGCCTGGATGGTTGATCATCTCTATGTCAAAAACACCTGCAGACTGTTTGAGGCCTATGGGCCTGGATGGTTCATCATCTCTATCTCAAAAACACCTGCAGACTGTCTGAGGCCTATGGGCCTGGATGGTTGATCATCTCTATGTCAAAAACACCTGCAGACTGTTTGAGGCCTATGGGCCTGGATGGTTGATCATCTCTATCTTAAAAACACCTGCAGACTGCCTGAGGCCTATGGGCCTGGATGGTTGATCATCTCTATCTTAAAAACACCTGCAGACTGTCTGAGGCCTATGGGCCTGGATGGTTGATCATCTCTATGTCAAAAACACCTGCAGACTGCCTGAGGCCTATGGGCCTGGATGGTTGATCATCTCTATCTCTACCACCCAGAGGAGCTAACCATCATTAGATTCTCTCTGTTGATTGTGAAACCTCAAGTGTCTGTTATCTTCAAACAGTCCTCCAACAGACCAGGGTGTCTGTTATCTTTAACAGTCTT
Source organism: Oncorhynchus tshawytscha (assembly GCF_018296145.1). Taxonomy (NCBI): domain Eukaryota; kingdom Metazoa; phylum Chordata; class Actinopteri; order Salmoniformes; family Salmonidae; genus Oncorhynchus; species Oncorhynchus tshawytscha. The sequence continues at coordinate 67,023 of NW_024609464.1, forward strand.
CCTACAGACCAGAGTGTCTGTTATCTTTAACAGTCTTCCTACAGACCAGAGTGTCTGTTATCTTTAACAGTCTTCCTACAGACCAGAGTGTCTGTTATCTTTAACAGTCTTCCTACAGACCAGAGTGTCTGTTATCTTTAACTGTCTTCCTACAGACCAGGGTGTCTGTTATCTTTAACTGTCTTCCTACAGACCAGGGTGTCTGTTATCTTTAACAGTCTTCCTACAGACCAGGGTCTGTTATCTTTAACAGTCTTCCTACAGACCAGAGTGTCTGTTATCTTTAACAGTCTTCCAACAGACCAGGGTCTGTTATCTTTAACAGTCTTCCTACAGATCAGAGTGTCTGTTATCTTTAACAGTCTTCCTACAGACCAGGGTGTCTGTTATCTTTAACAGTCTTCCTACAGACCAGAGTGTCTGTTATCTTTAACAGTCTTCCTACAGACCAGAGTGTCTGTTATCTTTAACAGTCTTCCTACAGACCAGAGTGTCTGTTATCTTTAACAGTCTTCCTACAGACCAGGGTGTCTGTTATCTTTAACAGACTTCCTACAGACCAGAGTGTCTGTTATCTTTAACAGTCTTCCTACAGACCAGAGTGTCTGTTATCTTTAACAGTCTTCCTACAGACCAGAGTGTCTGTTATCTTTAACAGTCTTCCTACAGACCAGAGTGTCTGTTATCTTTAACAGTCTTCCTACAGACCAGGGTGTCTGTTATCTTTAACAGTCTTCCTACAGACCAGGGTGTCTGTTATCTTTAACAGTCTTCCTACAGACCAGGGTCTGTTATCTTTAACAGTCTTCCTACAGACCAGAGTGTCTGTTATCTTTAACAGTCTTCCTACAGACCAGGGTGTCTGTTATTTTAACAGTCTTCCTACAGACCAGAGTGTCTGTTATCTTTAACAGTCTTCCTACAGACCAGACTGTCTGTTATCTTTAACAGTCTTCCTACAGACCAGGGTGTCTGTTATCTTTAACAGTCTTCCTACAGACCAGGGTGTCTGTTATCTTTGAGTCCTCCAACAGACCAGAGTGTCTGTTATCTTTAACAGTCTTCCAACAGACCAGGGTGTCTGTTATCTTTAACAGTCTTCCTACAGACCAGGGTGTCTGTTATCTTTAACAGTCTTCCTTCAGACCAGAGTGTCTGTTATCTTTAACAGTCTTCCTACAGACCAGAGTGTCTGTTATCTTTAACAGTCTTCCAGACAGACCAGAGTGTCTGTTATCTTTAACAGTCTTCCTACAGACCAGGGTGTCTGTTATCTTTAACAGTCTTCCTACAGACCAGGGTGTCTGTTATCTTTAAAGTCTTCCAACAGACCAGGGTGTCTGTTATCTTTAACAGTCCTCCAACAGACCAGGGTGTCTGTTATCTTTAACAGTCCTCCAACAGACCAGGGTGTCTGCTATCTTTAACAGTCTTCCTACAGACCAGAGTGTCTGTTATCTTTAACAGTCTTCCTACAGACCAGAGTGTCTGTTATCTTTAACATTCTTCCTACAGACCAGGGTGTCTGTTATCTTTAACAGTCTTCCTACAGACCAGGATCTGTTATCTTTAATAGTCTTCCTACAGACCAGGGTGTCTGTTATCTTTAACAGTCTTCCTACAGACCTGGGTGTCTGTTATCTTTAACAGTCTTCCTACACACCAGGGTGTCTGTTATCTTTAACAGTCTTCCTACACACCAGGGTGTCTGTTATCTTTAACAGTCTTCCTACACACCAGGGTGTCTGTTATCTTTAATAGTCTTCCTACAGACCAGGGTGTCTGTTATCTTTAACAGTCTTCCTACAGACCAGGGTGTCTGTTATCTTTAACAGTCTTCCTACAGACCAGGGTCTGTTATCTTTAACAGTCTTCCTACAGACCAGAGTGTCTGTTATCTTTAACAGTCTTCCTACAGACCAGAGTGTCTGTTATCTTTAACAGTCTTCCTACAGACCAGGGTCTGTTATCTTTAACAGTCTTCCTACAGACCAGAGTGTCTGTTATCTTTAACAGTCTTCCTACAGACCAGAGTGTCTGTTATCTTTAACAGTCTTCCTACAGACCAGAGTGTCTGTTATCTTTAACAGTCTTCCTACAGACCAGGGTGTCTGTTATCTTTAACAGTCTTCCTACAGATCAGAGTGTCTGTTATCTTTAACAGTCTTCCTACAGACCAGGGTGTCTGTTATCTTTAACAGTCTTCCTACAGATCAGAGTGTCTGTTATCTTTAACAGTCTTCCTACAGACCAGGGTGTCTGTTATCTTTAACAGTCTTCCTACAGATCAGGGTGTCTGTTATCTTTAACAGTTCCTACAGACCAGAGTGTCTGTTATCTTTAACAGTCTTCCTACAGACCAGGGTGTCTGTTATCTTTAACAGCCTTCCTACAGACCAGAGTGTCTGTTATCTTTAACAGTCTTCCTTCAGACCAGGGTGTCTGTTATCTTTAACAGTCTTCCTACAGACCAGGGTGTCTGTTATCTTTAACAGTCTTCCTACAGACCATAGTGTCTGTTATCTTTAACAGTCTTCCTACAGACCAGAGTGTCTGTTATCTTTAACAGTCTTCCTACAGACCAGGGTGTCTGTTATCTTTAACAGTCTTCCTACAGACCAGGGTCTGTTATCTTTAACAGTCTTCCTACAGACCAGTGTCTGTTATCTTTAACAGTCTTCCTACAGACCAGAGTGTCTGTTATCTTTAACAGTCTTCCTACAGACCAGGGTCTGTTATCTTTAACAGTCTTCCTACAGACCAGGGTCTGTTATCTTTAACAGTCTTCCTACAGACCAGGGTGTCTGTTATCTTTAACAGTCTTCCTACAGATCAGAGTGTCTGTTATCTTTAACAGTCTTCCTACAGACCAGGGTCTGTTATCTTTAACAGTCTTCCTACAGATCAGAGTGTCTGTTATCTTTAACAGTCTTCCTACAGATCAGAGTGTCTGTTATCTTTAACAGTCCTCCTACAGA
>NW_024609464.1:77500-117500 GCF_018296145.1 Oncorhynchus tshawytscha
AATGTATTTACATTCCTGTTAGTGACAATTGTATCAATATGTATTTGTCAAGATAATCAATCCACCTGACAGTTGTGGAAATCAAGAAACTCATTAAACATCATGATCAATACACATGTGCACCTTCTGCTTTGCAGTTGTAGTTGTCAGATCCCCATTTAATAACATCAAGGGACATCTGCCGTAATGTCCTGAGATTCCAGCCTGATTGAAAAAACAGAAATCCTAATGTTAAGTGCTACTGAATGTCGGAGAAGGAGACGGTCATGTTAGAGAGAACAACAGTTTGCCTGTAAGGCCGTTTCTTCAGGTCTGGTCTCAGTGCAGAACTCCGCCTCCATTCGCAGTGAAATTGACTTGATGTGCTTCTTGCCCCGAAGGAGAAGATTGTGTTAGTCATTATTGTATATATTTCAAAGAGTTGGTCCTCCAAAGCAATCCAGGTCATTCCTCCATCCTGTCCTGCTGTTGTCTGTCTGTCTGCGGCATCAGGGGCCGATTCGGGGGCCGAGTTATATAGATTAATTACATCCCAATCTTTATCTAATTTTTTTTCACCGACCGACGGAGACGCTCTGAGACTCTGAGACCCACTGGGGCTTTGAAATACTCATATTCCCCCTAATGACATAATCACCTCATTAGGTGAGTTTGAAATGCAGTCGCTACTTAAGTAGGGAGTTCATTTGACTTCCATTCTTCTCCTGTAGTTCTCACAGGGATGGTTGGAATGGCAGGGAGGAGGGGTTACTGGATGTCAACCACACATCAAAATAAGGACCGTTACAGAATGGGATTTGTGTGAAGCATGACCAACACTAAAGAAATATCGGCAATTAAGATTTGTATTGCCAAAATAAAAATGATGTGGATGGTTGGTCGTCTGAAATAAAACTGTGAATGACCTCACCGTTAGTCTGGATCCTAATCTCTCTTTTGACGGACGCTTAACAAATATTTAAAGAGCAGCTTTTTTCCCTATTCTTAACTTCTTATTAACATTGTAAAAATCTAAAACTTTTTGTAAAACAATTACGCAGAAAAGCTAATCTGTGCTTTTGTCACTTCAATATTAGACAACTGCAACTCTCTCCTCTCCTACTAACAGGATTAGGAGCTAAATGAACTGCAACTCTCTCCTCTCCCGGCTAACAGGATTAGGAGCTAAATGAACTGCAACTCTCTCCTCTCCCGGCTAACAGGATTAGGAGCTAAATGAACTGCAACTCTCTCCTCTCCCGGCTAACAGGATTAGGAGCTAAATAAACTGCAGCTAACGACTGGAAAGAGCTGCAACAAACACTCAAACTGGACAGTTTAATCTCCGTCTCTTCATTCAAAGACTCAATCATGGACCCTCTTACTGACAGTTGTGGCTGCTTTGTGTGATGCATTGAAAAGAGCTCTACAAACTTCAAACTGCCCTTTGTGCTGTTGTCTCTTCCCTCAAAGACTACAATGTTGTACAATGTTGTGTTGCTACCAGTTGTGGCTGCTTCCATGTTGTGTTGCTACCATGTTGTGTTGCTACCATGTTGTGTTGCTACCATTTGTGCTGCTTCCATGTTGTGTTGCTACCATGTTGTTTGTACCATGTTGTGCTGCTTCCATGTTGTGTTGCTACCATGTTGTGTTGTTACCATGTTGTGCTTCTACCATGTTGTGTTGCTACCATGTTGTGCTTCTACCATGTTGTGTTGCTACCATGTTGTTGTCATGTTGTGTTGATACCATGTTGTGTTGATACCATGTTGTGCTTCTACCATGTTGTGTTGATACCATGTTGTGTTGATACCATGTTGTGCTTCTACCATGTTGTGTTGATACCATGTTGTTGTCATGTTGTGTTGATACCATGTTGTGTTGATACCATGTTGTTGTCATGTTGTGTTGATACCATGTTGTGTTGCTACCATGTTGTTGTCATGTGTTGCTACCATGTTGTGCTGCTGCCATGTTGTGCTGCTGCCATGTTGTTGTCATGTTGTGCTGCTACCATGTTGTGCTGCTACCGTATTGTTGTCATATTGTGTTGCTGCCATGTTGTTGTCATGTGTTGCTACCATGCTGTGTTGCTACCATGCTGTGTTGTCATGTGTTGCTACCATGCTGTGTTGTCATGTGTTGCTACCATGCTGTGTTCCTACCATGCTGTGTTGTCATGTGTTGCTACCATGCTGTGTTGTCATGTGTTGCTACCATGCTGTGTTCCTACCATGCTGTGTTGTCATGTATTGCTGCCTTGCTGTGTTGTCATCTTAGGCATCTCTTTATGTCGTGTTGTGTTGTCTTAGGTCTCTCTTTATGTAGTGTTGTGTTGTCTCTCTTTATGTCATGTTGTGTTGTCTCTCTTTATGTCATGTTGTGTTGTCTTAGGTCTCTCTTTATGTCATGTTGTGTTGACTCTCTTTATGTCATGTTGTGTTTTCTCTCTTTATGTAGTGTTGTGTTGTCTCTCTTTATGTCATGTTGTGTTGTCTCTCTTTATGTCATGTTGTGTTGTCTTAGGTCTCTCTTTATGTCATGTTGTGTTGACTCTCTTTATGTCATGTTGTGTTTTCTCTCTTTATGTAGTGTTGTGTTGTCTCTCTTTATGTAGTGTTGTGTTGTCTCTCTTTATGTCATGTTGTGTTGTCTCTCTTGTCGTGATGTGTTGTCTCTCTTTATGTAGTGTTGTGTTGTCTCTCTTTATGTAGTGTTGTGTTGTCTCTCTTTATGTAGTGTTGTGTTGTCTCTCTTGTCATGATGTGTTGTCTCTCTTTATGTAGTGTTGTGTTGTCTGTCTTTATGTCGTGTTGTGTTGTCTTAGGTCTCTCTTTATGTCATGTTGTGTTGTCTCTCTTGTCTTGATGTGTTGTCTCTCTTTATGTAGTGTTGTGTTGTCTCTCTTGTCGTGATGTGTTGTCTCTCTTTATGTCGTCTTGTGTTGTCTCTCTTTATGTAGTGTTGTGTTGTCTCTCTTTATGTAGTGTTGTCTCTCTTGTCGTGTTGTGTTGTCTCTCTTGTCGTGATGTGTTGTCTCTCTTTATGTCGTGTTGTGTTGTCTCTCTTTATAATGTGTTGTCTATCTTGTCGTGATGTGTTGTCTCTCTTTATAATGTGTTGTCTATCTTGTCCTGTTGTGTTGTCTCTCTTTATGTCGTGTTGTGTTGTCTCTCTTTATGTACTGTTGTGGTGTCTCTCTATGTCGTGTTGTGTTGTCTCTCTTTATGTCATGTTGTGTTGTCTCTCTTTATGATGTGTTGTCTATCTTGTCCTGTTGTGTTGTCTCTCTTTATGTCATGTTGTGTTGTCTCTCTTTATGTCGTGTTGTGTTGTCTCTCTTTATGTACTGTTGTGGTGTCTCTCTTTATGTCGTGTTGTGTTGTCTCTCTTTATGTCATGTTGTGTTGTCTTAGGTCTCTCTTTATGTCGTGTTGTGTTGTCTCTCTTGTCGTGATGTGTTGTCTCTCTTTATGTCGTGTTGTGTTGTCTCTCTTTATAATGTGTTGTCTATCTTGTCGTGTTGTGTTGTCTCTCTTTATGTTGTGTTGTCTCTCTTTATGTACTGTTGTGGTGTCTCTCTATGTCGTGTTGTGTTGTCTCTCTTTATGTCATGTTGTGTTGTCTCTCTTTATGTCGTGTTGTGTTGTCTCTCTTTATGTAGTGTTGTATTGTCTCTCTTTATGTAGTGTTGTGTTGTCTCCCTTTATGTAGTGTTGTGTTGTCTCCCTTTATGTAGTGTTGTGTTGTCTCTCTTTATGTCGTGTTGTGTTGTCTCTCTTTATGTCATGTTGTCTCTCTTTATGTCATGTTGTGTTGTCTCTCTTTATGTCGTGATGTGTTGTCTCTCTTTATGTAGTGTTGTGTTGTCTCTCTTGTCGTGATGTGTTGTCTCTCTTTATGTAGTGTTGTGTTGTCTCTCTTTATGTAGTGTTGTGTTGTCTCTCTTGTCGTGATGTGTTGTCTCTCTTTATGTAGTGTTGTGTTGTCTCTCTTTATGTAGTGTTGTGTTGTCTCTCTTTATGTTGTGTTGTGTTGTCTCTCTTTATGTCGTGTTGTCTCTCTTTATGTCGTGATGTGTTGTCTCTCTTTATGTCGTGTTGTCTCTCTTTATGTCGTGATGTGTTGTCTCTCTTTATGTAGTGTTGTGTTGTCTCTCTTTATGTTGTGTTGTGTTGTCTCTCTTTATGTCGTGTTGTCTCTCTTTATGTCGTGATGTGTTGTCTCTCTTTATGTCGTGTTGTCTCTCTTTATGTCGTGATGTGTTGTCTCTCTTTTTATGTCGTGTTGTCTCTCTTTATGTCGTGATGTGTTGTCTCTCTTTATGTCGTGTTGTGTTGTCTCTCTTTATGTCGTGATGTGTTGTCTCTCTTTATGTCGTGTTGTCTCTCTTTATGTCGTGATGTGTTGTCTCTCTTTATGTCGTGTTGTCTCTCTTTATGTCGTGATGTGTTGTCTCTCTTTATGTCGTGATGTGTTGTCTCTCTTTATGTCGTGATGTGTTGTCTCTCTTTATGTGTGTTGTCTCTCTTTATGTCGTGATGTGTTGTCTCTCTTTATGTCGTGATGTGTTGTCTCTCTTTATGTCGTGTTGTGTTGTCTCTCTTTATGTCGTGATGTGTTGTCTCTCTTTATGTCGTGTTGTGTTGTCTCTCTTTATGTCGTGATGTGTTGTCTCTCTTTATGTAGTGTTGTGTTGTCTCTCTTTATGTCGTGTTGTCTTTATGTCGTGATGTGTTGTCTCTCTTTATGTCGTGTTGTCTCTCTTTATGTCGTGATGTGTTGTCTCTCTTTATGTCGTGTTGTCTCTCTTTATGTCGTGTTGTCTCTTTTTATGTTGTGTTGTCTCTCTTTATGTCGTGATGTGTTGTCTCTCTTTATGTCGTGATGTGTTGTCTCTCTTTATGTCGTGTTGTCTCTCTTTATGTCGTGATGTGTTGTCTCTCTTTATGTCGTGATGTGTTGTCTCTCTTTATGTCGTGTTGTCTCTCTTTATGTCGTGATGTGTTGTCTCCCTTTATGTAGTGTTGTGTTGTCTCTCTTTATGTCGTGTTGTGTTGTCTCTCTTTATGTCATGTTGTCTCTCTTTATGTCATGTTGTGTTGTCTCTCTTTATGTCGTGATGTGTTGTCTCTCTTTATGTCGTGTTGTCTCTCTTTATGTCGTGATGTGTTGTCTCTCTTTATGTCGTGTTGTCTCTCTTTATGTCGTGATGTGTGTTTTGTTCAGATTTTTTTGTTTTATTTTAATTTGTTTATCCCCTGTCCCCACACTAGGCCTTTGCCTTCTGGTCGGCCGTAATTGTAAATAGATTAAATAGTGATTAAATAGTGCTAAATACAGGGGACTATTTTCTACATTGTAGAATAATAGTGAAGACATCAAAACTATGAAATAACACATATGGAGTCATGTAGTAACCAAAAAAGTGTTAAACAAATCTAAATATATTTTAGAATTTAGATTGTTCAAAGTAGACCTCAAATATATAACATTTTATTGGTTTCAAGAATTTTGTATAATAATTTAAATTGAAAAAACTGTACGTTTTGATTCCGGAGTCATTTTGTGTATTAGTTTATAAACCAGGTGCCGTGGAATGAACCATTATGGTGTTTAATGCAGAGCGGACAGACAAGTTCCTCACTCTCTCCCCTTCTACTTGCCTCTTCCATTTTTGCAGTAATGTTGCAATTAGCTGGCTGTAATTTTGGGTTGAGCAGACATTTCCATATGTTTTTGTTAGAAGCATGTGTGACAGTCCAATTTATGATATAATTTACAAAGAAAATACCGTAAAAGAAATCGTATAATTAGTATAGTTGATTGTTGTAATATTGTTGTAATATTGTTGTAATTTTGTTGTAATGTTGATTCTGTCTTTTCTGGTGGTTTAAACTATAATTACAACCAACTTTCTGTGGATTGTTTGAAAAAAGAGCAATATTTTGGAGATGATTTCCTTTTCACATAAAGGGAAAAAGGCCATTCTTGAACATGGGACATTCTTACAGAGAACCAGCTCAGATTTATGCAGAACTCTTTCTATGACTGACGCCTTTAGAGAGAGGTCTGATGCGTTAATATTTCACCATTTCATATTCATTATATAAATAGGCCAGTTGAATTTGTTTTGCTAGAATCGTGACTAGAACCACAAGATGTGATCATATTACTCCAGTGCTAGCCTCTCTACACTGGCTTCCTGTTAAGGCAAGGGCTGATTTCAAGGTTTTACTGCTAACCTACAAAGCATTATATGGGCTTGCTCCTACCTATCTCTCCGATTTGGTGCTGCCGTTTATACCTACACGTACGCTACAGTCACAAGACGCAGGCCTCCTTATTGGCCCTAGAATTTCTAAGCAAACAGCTGGAGGCAGGGCTTTCTCCTATAAAGCTCAATTTTTATGGATTGGTCTGCCTACCCATGTGAGAGACGCAGACTCGGTATCAACCTTTAAGTCTTTATTGAAGACTCATCTCCTCAGTAGGTCCTATGATTGAGTGTAGTCTGGCCCAGGGGTGTGAAGGTGAACGGCAAGACACTGGAGTGATGAACCACCCTTGCTGTCTCTGCCTGGTCGGCTCCCCTCTCTCCACTGGGATTCTCTGCCTCTAACCCTTTTACAGGGGCTGAGTCACTGGCTTGCTAGTGCTTTCCAGATCACGACAGTGACTCAGCCATTTGAAGTGAAGCACTCCTCCTAGGGACGGGTTTTGTGCCCCCTCGAGCTCGTGCCGTGGGGGAGATCTTTGTGGGCTATACTCTGCCTTGTCTCAGGATGGTAAGTTGGTGGTTGAAGATATCCCTCTAGTGGTGTGGGGGCTGTGCATTTTGGCAAAGTGGGTGGGGTTACATCATGCCTGGTTGGCCCTATCCAGGGGTATCGTTGGACGGGGCCACAGTGTGTCCCGATCTCAGTCTGCAGGATCAATGCTGCAATAGTGTGTCCCGATCTCAGTCTCCAGGCTCTATGCTGCAATAGTCTATGATCCAAGGGGCTAGGGTCAGTCTGTTATATCTGGTGTTGTACTGATATATAGACCAGTGATGTACTGATATACAGACCAGTGATGTACTGATATATAGACCAGTGATGTACTGATATATAGACCAGTGATGTACTGATATATAGACCAGTGATGTACTGATATATATACCAGTGATGTACTGATATATAGACCAGTGATGTACTGATATACAGACCAGTGATGTACTGACATATAGACCAGTATAGACCAGTGATGTACTGACATATAGACCAGTATAGACCAGTGATGTACTGATATACAGACCAGTGATGTACTGATATATATACCAGTATACACTAGTGATGTGCTGATATATAGACCAGTGATGTACTGATATATAGACCAGTGATGTACTGATATATAGACCAGTGATGTACTGATATGTAGACCAGTGATGTACTGATATATAGACCAGTGATGTACTGATATATAGACCAGTGATGTACTGATATATAGACCAGTGATGTACTGATATATATAGACCAGTGATGTACTGATATATAGACCAGTGATGTACTGATGTATAGACCAGTGATGTACTGATATATAGACCAGTGATGTACTGATATATAGACCAGTGATGTACTGATATATAGACCAGTGATGTACTGATATATAGACCAGTGATGTACTGATATATAGACCAGTGATGTACTCATATATAGACCAGTGATGTACTGATATATAGACCAGTGATGTACTGATATATAGACGAGTGATGTACTGATATATAGACCAGTGATGTACTGATATATAGACCAGTGATGTACTGATATATAGACCAGTGATGTACTGATATACAGACCAGTGATGTACTGATATATAGACCAGTGATGTACTGATATATAGACCAGTGATGTACTGATATATAGACCAGTGATGTACTGATATATATACCAGTGATGTACTGATATATAGACCAGTGATGTACTGATATACAGACCAGTGATGATGTACTGACATATAGACCAGTATAGACCAGTGATGTACTGACATATAGACCAGTATAGACCAGTGATGTACTGATATACAGACCAGTGATGTACTGATATATATACCAGTATACACTAGTGATGTGCTGATATATAGACCAGTGATGTACTGATATATAGACCAGTGATGTACTGATATATAGACCAGTGATGTACTGATATATAGACCAGTGATGTACTGATATATAGACCAGTGATGTACTGATATATAGACCAGTGATGTACTGATATATAGACCAGTGATGTACTGATATATAGACCAGTGATGTACTGATATATAGACCAGTGATGTACTGATATATAGACCAGTGATGTACTGATATATAGACCAGTGATGTACTGATGTATAGACCAGTGATGTACTGATATATAGACCAGTGATGTACTGATATATAGACCAGTGATGTACTGATATACAGACCAGTGATGTACTGATATATAGACCAGTGATGTATTGATATATAGACCAGTGATGTACTGATATATAGACCAGTGATGTACTGATATACAGACCAGTATAGACCAGTGATGTACTGATATATAGACCAGTGATGTATTGATATATAGACCAGTGATGTACTGATATATAGACCAGTGATGTACTAATATATAGACCAGTGATGTACTGATATATAGACCAGTGATGTGCTGATATATAGACCAGTGATGTACTGATATGTAGACCAGTGATGTACTGATATATAGACCAGTGATGTGCTGATATATAGACCAGTGATGTACTGATATGTAGACCAGTGATGTACTGATATATAGACCAGTGATGTACTGATATATAGACCAGTGACATACTCATATATAGCTCTGGGCTGTTCTCACTACCCTGTGTACATATCTACCTCAAATACCTTATTATAAATACTACCTCAAATACCTTATTATAATACTACCTCAAATACCTTGTTATAAATACTACCTCAAATACCTTGTTATAAATACCACCTCAAATACCTTATTATAATACTACCTCAAATACCTTATTATAAATACTACCTCAAATACCTTGTTATAAATACTACCTCAAATACCTTATTATAATACTACCTCAAATACCTTGTTATTATATATCCTGATGCCTCTCCACTTTAGCCTGCCTTCATGTACATATCTACCTCAAATACCTACGTAAATTCAACATGTAAATCATTGGTCCCATGTTTCATGAGCTGAAATAAAATATCCCAGAAATGTTCCACGCGCACAAAAAGCTTATTTCTCGAAAATGTGCACATATTTGTTTACATTCCTGCTAGAGAGCATTTCTCCTCTGCCAAGATAATCCATCCACCTGACAAGTGTGGCAAATCAAGAAGCTGATTATACAGAATGTCCCATTACACAGGTGCACCTTGTGCTGGGGCCAATAAAAGGCTACTCTAAAATGTGTAGTTTTTCACACAACACAGATGTCTCAAGTTTTGAGGAAGCGTACAAGTGGCATGCTGACTGCAGGAATGTCCACCAGAGCATTTAATGTTCATTTCTCTACCATAAACCACCTCCGACGTTGTTTTAGAGAATTTGGCAGTAGGTCCGACCGGCCTCGTGTATGGTGACGTGTAGGCAAACGTTTTGCTGATGCCAACATTGCGACAGAGCGCACCATGGTGAGTGGTGGGGTTAAGGTGTGGGCAGGTATAAGCTACGGACAACGAACACAAATGCCTTTTATCGATGGCAATTTGACTGCACAGAGATACCATGACGAGATCCTGAGGCCCATTGTCGTGCCATTCATACACTGCCATCACCTCGTGTTTCAGCATGTTGCAAGGATCTGGACACAATTCCTGGAAGCTGAAAATGTCCCAGTTCTTCCATGACCTGCATACTCACCAGCCATGTCACCCATTGAGCATGTTTGGGATGCTCTGGATCGATGTGTACGACAGCGCGTTCCAGTTCCCGCTAATATCCAGCATCTTCACACAGCCATTGAAGAGGAGTGGGACAACATTCCACAGGCCACAATCAACAGCCTGATCAACTCTATGTGAAGCAGACGTGTCTCTCTCTATGAGGCAAATGGTGGTCAAACCAGATACTGACTGGTTTTCTGATCCACACCCCTACCTTTTTTTTAGGGTATCTGCGACCAACAGAGTCACATCTGTATTCCCAGTCATGTGAAATCCCAAGATTAAGGCCTGATTAATTAATTAATTTCAATTGATTGATTTCCTTATATAAACTTTAACTCAGTAAAATCTTAGAAATTGTTGTACGTTTGATCAGTATTTTTTGTTCAGTTTAATTTGGTCTCAGAAGATGTCTAGTAAGACTTGAATATATTGTGTGTTACAATATTATTCTAATTAATTTTAGGAAGGTAACTTGGCTTGTTATAAACAAGACATATTTTTACTCCCAAATGAGTCCAGGCAGCTATACCTGAAAAAACACTTGTTCATAACTATTTACAATGGTATTTGTTGGGCTTGATTAAACATTGAAACTGCTACAATGATCTGCCCATGGCGCTCAGTCAGCAGTGGCTCCACTGCCATCAAAGAAGCCTGGACGGTTCCCAGTCAACTGCTGCTCAGTATCTGGGTAACAGATCTCAAATAAAGATTTCCCTTGGTTGACACAGTAGAATGTTCTTGTCATTGACTCTAGCTGCAGGTCCACTGACCAGGAACACTGTGTCTGTACGGAGGCTGTAATGTGTGATGTGAAACAAGAAGCTGTCCTTTTTCTTTCCCCTCACTATGACTATAGAGGAGACAATCAGCTGCTCTCCATGGCAACAAGGCCTGAGGGTCACTCCCCATTCTCTCCCTGACCGCAGGAAAAGAGGAAATCACATCATTAAATGTGAGAAACAGGGAGAGAAAGATGAGGGGTCTCTCTGCTCGGCTACCTTCCAGTAGAATGGGGTTGGTCTCTCTGCTCGGCTACCTTCCTGTAGAAAGAGGCTGGTCTCTCTGCTCGGCTACCTTCCTGAGGACAGGTGATCAGGCATAGCGGTCCAGGCCGGTAGCAGGGAGGAGAACAGAGCAGAACAGGACAATGGGCCAGCACAAGCCCACTCCGCCCCTAGACGCTCCTCACCGCTCCACCTGACAAACACAATCCGTTGTCAGGGACTCTGTCAGGGACGGCCAAGCCAGCCGTGTCCTCCTCAAGTGGCACCACGTCCATCAGAGTCTGACTGAAAGGCCTCTAACTGTTAGCATGTTCTCAGGACCAATGATATGGCTCACGCTCCAGAGACCCATAGACTCTGACCACTACCACATCCCTGGGAGGAGGATGGACTATTGTTAGCAGAGATAATAGGGGGAGGAAAGGGTTAAAAGGGATTGTGTCTCTTTCAGGTGCTGTGAGGTGTTTGGACTGAATCACATCATAATAAGACAGGGAAGCAGAGAGGAACAGAGAATCAGACAAACAGAGAGAGGATGAGAGAAACAGAGAGAAACAGAGGAACAGAGAATCAGACAAACAGAGAGAGGATGAGAGAAACAGAGAGAAACAGAGGAACAGAGAATCAGACAAACAGAGAGAGGATGAGAGAAACAGAGAGAAACAGAGAGAATCAGAGAGAAACAGAGAAACAGAGAGAAACAGAGAGAAACAGAGAGAAACAGAGAGAAACAGAGAAACAGAATGAAACAGAGAGAAGCAGAGAGAAACAGAATGAAGCAGAGAGAAACAGAATGAAGCAGAGAGAAACAGAGAGAAACAGAGAGAAACAGAGAGAAACAGAATGAAGCAGAGAGAAACAGAGAGAAACAGAGAGAATCAGAGAGAAACAGAGAGAAACAGAGAGAATCAGAGAGAAACAGAATGAAGCAGAGAGAATCAGAGAGAATCAGAGAGAATCAGAGAGAAACAGAGAGAAACAGAGAGAATCAGAGAGAATCAGAGAGAAACAGAGAGAAACAGAGAGAATCAGAGAGAATCAGAGAGAAACAGAGAGAGAAACAGAGAGAATCAGAGAGAATCAGAGAAACAGAAACAGAGAGAAACAGAGAGAATCAGAGAGAAACAGAGAGAAACAGAGAGAAACAGAGAGAAACAGAGAGAAACAGAGAAGCAGAGAGAATCAGAGAGAAACAGAGAGAAACAGAGAGAAACAGAGAAGCAGAGAGAATCAGAGAGAAACAAAGAGAATCAGAGAGAATCAGAGAGAAACAGAGAAGCAGAGAGAAACAGAGAGAATCAGAGAGAAACAGAGAGAAACAGAGAGAATCAGAGAGAAGCAGAGAGAAACAGAGAGAAACAGAATGAAGCAGAGAGAAACAGAGAGAAACAGAGAGAAACAGAATGAAGCAGAGAAGCAGAGAGAAACAGAGAGAAACAGAGAGAAACAGAATGAAGCAGAGAGAAACAGAGAGAATCAGAATGAAGCAGAGAGAAACAGAGAGAAACAGAGAGAAACAGAATGAAGCAGAGAGAAACAGAGAGAAACAGAGAGAAACAGAGAGAAACAGAGAGAAACAGAATGAAGCAGAGAGAAACAGAGAGAAACAGAAAGAAACAGAGAGAATCAGAGAGAATCAGAGAAACAGAGAGAAACAGAGAGAATCAGAGAGAATCAGAGAGAAACAGAGAGAAACAGAGAGAAACAGAATGAAGCAGAGAGAAACAGAGAGAAACAGAATGAAGCAGAGAGAAACAGAGAAACAGAATGAAGCAGAGAGAAACAGAGAGAAACAGGGAGAAACAGAGAGAAACAGAGAGAAACAGAGAGAAACAGAGAGAATCAGAGAGAATCAGAGAGAAACAGAATGAAGCAGAGAGAAACAGAATGAAGCAGAGAGAATCAGAGAGAAACAGAGAGAAACAGAGAGAAACAGAATGAAGCAGAGAGAAACAGAATGAAGCAGAGAGAAACAGAGAGAAACAGAGAAACAGAGAGAAACAGAGAGAAACAGAGAAACAGAATGAAGCAGAGAGAAACAGAGAGAATCAGAGAGAAACAGAGAGAAACAGAGAGAATCAGAGAGAATCAGAGAGAAACAGAATGAAGCAGAGAGAAACAGAGAGAAACAGGGAGAAACAAAGAGAAACAGAATGAAGCAGAGAGAAACACAATGAAGCAGAGAGAAACAGAGAGAAACAGAGAAACAGAGAGAAACAGAGAGAAACAGAGAGAAACAAAGAGAAACAGAGAGAATCAGAGAGAAACAGAATGAAGCAGAGAGAAACAGAGAGAAACAGAGAGAAACAGAGAGAAACAGAGAGAATCAGAGAGAAACAGAATGAAGCAGAGAGAAACAGAGAGAAACAGAGAGAAACAGAGAAACAGAGAGAAACAGAGAAGCAGAGAGAAACAGAGAGAAACAGAGAAACAGAGAGAAACAGAGAGAAACAGAGAGAAACAGAGAGAATCAGAGAGAAACAGAGAGAAACAGAGAGAAACAGAGAGAAACAGAGAGAAGCAGAGAGAAACAGAGAGAAACAGAGAGAAACAGAATGAAGCAGAGAGAAACAGAGAGAAACAGAGAGAAACAGAATGAAGCAGAGAGAAACAGAGAGAAACAGAGAGAAACAGAGAGAAACAGAGAGAAACAGAGAGAAGCAGAGAGAAACAGAATGAAGCAGAGAGAAACAGAGAGAAACAGAGAGAAACAGAGAGAAACAGAGAGAAACAGAGAGAAACAGAGAGAAACAGAGAGAAACAGAGAGAAACAGAGAGAAACAGAGAGAAACAGAGAGAAACAGAGAGAAGCAGAGAGAATCAGAGAGAAACAGAGAAACAGAGAGAAACAGAGAGAAACAGAGAGAAACAGAGAGAAACAGAGAGAAACAGAGAAACAGAGAGAAACAGAGAGAAACAGAGAGAAACAGAGAGAAACAGAGAGAAACAGAGAGAAACAGAGAGAAGCAGAGAGAAACAGAGAGAAACAGAGAAACAGAGAGAAACAGAGAGAAACAGAGAGAAACAGAGAGAAACAGAGAGAAACAGAGAGAATCAGAGAGAAACAGAGAGAAACAGAGAAACAGAGAGAAACAGAGAGAAACAGAGAGAAACAGAGAAACAGAGAGAAACAGAGAGAAACAGAGAAACAGAGAGAAACAGAGAGAAACAGAGAAACAGAGAGAAACAGAGAAACAGAGAGAAACAGAGAGAAACAGAGAGAAACAGAGAGAAACAGAGAGAAGCAGAGAGAAACAGAGAGAAACAGAGAAGCAGAGAGAATCAGAGAGAAACAGAGAGAAACAGAGAAGCAGAGAGAAACAGAATGAAGCAGAGAGAAACAGAGAGAAACAGAGAGAAACAGAGAGAAGCAGAGAGAAACAGAGAGAAACAGAGAGAAACAGAGAGAAACAGAGAGAATCAGAGAGAAACAGAGAGAATCAGAGAGAATCAGAGAGAATCAGAGAGAATCAGAGAGAAACAGAGAGAATCAGAGAGAATCAGAGAGAATCAGAGAGAAACAGAGAGAAACAGAGAGAAACAGAGAGAATCAGAGAGAATCAGAGAGAATCAGAGAGAAGCAGAGAGAAACAGAGAGAAACAGAGAGAAACAGAATGAAGCAGAAAGAAACAGAGAGAATCAGAGAGAAGCAGAGAGAAACAGAGAGAAACAGAGAGAAACAGAGAGAAACAGAGAAGCAGAGAGAATCAGAGAGAAACAGAGAGAAGCAGAGAGAATCAGAGAAGCAGAGAGAAGCAGAGAGAATCAGAGAAGCAGAGAGAAGCAGAGAGAAACAGAGAGAAACAGAGAGAAACAGAGAGAATCAGAGAGAAACAGAGAGAATCAGAGAGAAACAGAGAGAAACAGAGAGAATCAGAGAGAAACAGAATGAAGCAGAGAGAAACAGAGAGAAACAGAGAGAAACAGAGAGAAACAGAGAGAAGCAGAGAGAAACAGAGAGAAGCAGAGAGAATCAGAGAGAAACAGAGAGAAACAGAGAGAAACAGAGAGAAACAGAGAGAAACAGAGAGAAACAGAGAATCAGAGAGAAACAGAGAGAAACAGAGAGAAAGAGAATGAAGCAGAGAGAATCAGAGAGAAACAGAGAGAAACAGAGAGAAACAGAGAGAATCAGAGAGAATCAGAATGAAGCAGAGAGAAACAGAGAAACAGAGAGAAACAGAGAGAAACAGAGAGAATCAGAGAGAAACAGAATGAAGCAGAGAAACAGAGAGAAACAGAGAGAATCAGAGAGAAACAGAGAAGCAGAGAGAAACAGAGAAGCAGAGAGAATCAGAGAGAAACAGAGAGAAACAGAGAGAAACAGAGAAGCAGAGAGAAACAGAGAGAAACAGAGAGAAACAGAGAGAAACAGAGAAGCAGAGAGAAACAGAGAGAAACAGAGAGAAACAGAGAGAAACAGAAAGAAGCAGAGAGAAACAGAGAGAATCAGAGAGAATCAGAGAGAATCAGAGAGAAACAGAGAGAATCAGAGAGAATCAGAGAGAATCAGAGAGAAACAGAGAGAAACAGAGAGAAACAGAGAGAAACAGAGAAACAGAGAGAATCAGAGAGAAACAGAGAGAAATCAAATCAAATCAAAGTTTATTTGTCACGTGCGCCGAATACAACAGGTGTAAACCTTACAGTGAAATGCTTACTTACAGGCTCTAACCAATAGTGCGGAGAAAAAAGTATGTGTGTGTGTGTGTGTGTGTGTGTGTGTGTGTGTGTGTGTGTGTGTGTGTGTGTGTGTGTGTGTGTGTAGGTAAGTAAAGAAATAAAACAACAGTAAAAAGACAGTGAAAAATAACACCACTGTGGTAAACTGACCCACTGTGGTAAACTGACCCACTGTGGTAAACTGACCCACTGTGGTAAACTGACCCACTATGGTAAACTGACCCACTATGGTAAACTGACCCACTGTGGTAAACTGACCCACAGTGGTAAACTGACCCACTATGGTAAACTGACCCACTATGGTAAACTGACCCAATGTTGTAAACTCACCCACTGTGATAAACTGACCCACTGTGGTAAACTGACCCACCGTTGTAAACTCACCCACTGTGATAAACTGACCCACTGTGATAAACTGACCCACTGTGGTAAACTCACCCACTGTGGTAAACTGACCCACTATGGTAAACTGACCCACTATGGTAAACTGACCCACTGTGGTAAACTGACCCACAGTGGTAAACTGACCCACTATGGTAAACTGACCCACTATGGTAAACTGACCCAATGTTGTAAACTCACCCACTGTGATAAACTGACCCACTGTGGTAAACTGACCCACCGTTGTAAACTCACCCACTGTGATAAACTGACCCACTGTGATAAACTGACCCACTGTGGTAAACTCACCCACTGTGATAAACTGACCCACTGTGGTAAACTGACCCACTGTGGTAAACTGACCCACTGTGGTAAACTGACCCACAGTGGTAAACTGACCCACTGTGGTAAACTGACCCACTGTGGTAAACTGACCCACTGTGATAAACTGACCCAATGTTGTAAACTGACCCACTGTGATAAACTGACCCACTGTTGTAAACTGACCCATTGTGATAAACTGACCCAATGTTGTAAACTGACCCACAGTGGTAAACTGACCCACTGTGGTAAACTGACCCACTGTGATAAACTGACCCACTGTGGTAAACTGACTGACACCATCTCTAACCTCTGAATGACTGACTGACACCATCTCTTACCTCTGACTGACACCATCTCTAACCTCTGACTGGCTGACTGACACCATCTCTAACCTCTGACTGACACCATCTCTAACCTCTGACTGACACCATCTCTAAACTCTGACTGACTGACTGACTGACACCATCTCTTACCTCTGACTGACACCATCTCTAACCTCTGACTGGCTGACTGACACCATCTCTAACCTCTGACTGACACCATCTCTAAACTCTGACTGACACCATCTCTAACCTCTGACTGACTGACTGACACCATTTCTAACCTCTGACTGACACCATTTCTAACCTCTGACAGGCTGACTGACACCATCTCTAACCTCTGACTGACTGGCTGACACCATCTCTAACATCTGACTGGCTGACTGACACCATCTCTAACCTCTGACTGACTGACTGACACCATTTCTAACCTCTGACTGACACCATTTCTAACCTCTGACTGACACCATCTCTAACCTCTGACTGACTGACTGACACCATCTCTAACCTCTGACTGGCACCATTTCTAACCTCTGACTGACACCATCTCTAACCTCTGACTGACACTATCTCTAACCTCTGACTGACACCATCTCTAACCTCTGACTGACTGACTGTCACCATTTCTAACCTCTGACTGACACCATCTCTAACCTCTGACTGACTGACTGACACCATCTCTAACCTCTGACTGACACCATCTCTAACATCTGACTGGCTGACTGACACCATCTCTAACCTCTGACTGACTGACTGACACCATTTCTAACCTCTGACTGACACCAACTCTAAACTCTGACTGACACCATCTCTAACCTCGGACTGACTGACTGACACCATTTCTAACCTCTGACTGACACCATTTCTAACCTCTGACTGGCTGACTGACACCATCTCTAACCTCTGACTGACTGGCTGACACCATCTCTAACATCTGACTGGCTGACTGACACCATCTCTAACCTCTGACTGACTGACTGACACCATTTCTAACCTCTGACTGAAACCATCTCTAACCTCTGACTGACACCATTTCTAACCTCTGACTGACACCATCTCTAACCTCTGACTGACTGACTGACACCTTTTCTAACCTCTGACTGACACCATCTCTAACCTCTGACTGACACTATCTCTAACCTCTGACTGACACCATCTCTAACCTCTGACTGACTGACTGACACCATCTCTAACCTCTGACTGGCTGACTGACACCATCTCTAACCTCTGACTGACACCATCTCTAACCTCTGAATGGCTGACTGACACCACCTCTGTTACAGCTCATAGGTAATTATTCCAAGTCTTTGGAGCAGAACACAGGCAGAACACCACATCACAATATTCAGTCTGATATCTATGTGAGCCAGACAGCTGCTAATTCAACCCAGTTGATTAGACAGGGCTTTAATGTCATAGTAGTTGATTACACAGGGCTTTAATGTCGTGGTAGTTGATTAGACAGGGCTTTAATGTCATGGTAGTTGATTAGACAGGGCTTTAATGTCGGAGTAGTTGATTAGACAGGGCTTTCATGTCGGGGTAGTTGATTAGACAGGGCTTTAATGTCGTGGTAGTTGATAAGACAAGGCTTTATTGTCGTGGCAGTTGATTAGACAGGGCTTTAATGTCGGAGTAGTTGATTAGTCAGGGCTTTAATGTCGTGGTAGTTGATAAGACAAGGCTTTATTGTCGTGGCAGTTGATTAGACAGGGCTTTAATGTCGTGGTAGTTGATTAGACAGGGTTTTATTGTCATGGTAGTTGATTAGACAGGGCTTTATTGTCATGGTAGTTGATTAGACAGGGCTTTAATGTCGGAGTAGTTGATTAGACAGGACTTTAATGTCGGAGTAGTTGATTAGTCAGGGCTTTAATGTCGTGGTAGTTGATAAGACAAGGCTTTATTGTCGTGGCAGTTGATTAGACAGGGCTTTAATGTCATGGTAGTTGATTAGACAGGGCTTTAATGTCATGGTAGTTGATTAGACAGGGCTTTAATGTCATGGTAGTTGATTAGACAGGGCTTTAATGTCGTGGTAGTTGATTAGACAGGGCTTTAATGTCATGGTAGTTGATTAGACAGGGCTTTAATGTCATGGTAGTTGGTTAGACAGGGCTTTAATGTCGTGGTAGTTGATTAGACAAGGCTTTAATGTCGTGGTAGTTGATTAGACAGGGCTTTAATGTCGTGGTAGTTGATTAGACAGGGCTTTAATGTTGTGGTAGTTGATTAGACAGGGCTTTATTGTCAGGGTAGTTGATTAGACAGAGCTTTATTGTCGTGGCAGTTGATTAGACAGGGCTTTAATGGCATGGTAGTTGATTAGACAGGGCTTTAATGTTGTGGTAGTTGATTAGACAGGGCTTTATTGTCAGGGTAGTTGATTAGACAGGGCTTTATTGTCAGGGTAGTTGATTAGACAGGGTTTTATTGTCATGGTAGTTGATTAGACAGGGCTTTATTGTCAGGGTAGTTGATTAGACAGGGCTTTAATGTTGTGGTAGTTGATTAGACAGGGCTTTAATGTTGTGGTAGTTGATTAGGCAGGGCTTTATTGTCAGGGTAGTTGATTAGACAGGGCTTTAATGTTGTGGTAGTTGATTAGACAGGGCTTTAATGTTGTGGTAGTTGATTAGACAGGGCTTTATTGTCAGGGTAGTTGATTAGACAGGGCTTTAATGTTGTGGTAGTTGATTAGACAGGGCTTTAATGTTGTGGTAGTTGATTAGACAGGGCTTTATTGTCAGGGTAGTTGATTAGACAGGGTTTTATTGTCAGGGTAGTTAATTAGACAGGGCTTTATTGTCAGGGTAGTTGATTAGACAGGGCTTTATTGTCAGGGTAGTTGATTAGACAGGGCTTTATTGTCGTGGTAGTTGATTAGACAGGGCTTTATTGTCAGGGTAGTTGATTAGACAGGGCTTTATTGTCAGGGTAGTTGATTAGACAGGGCTTTATTGTCAGGGTAGTTGATTAGACAGGGCTTTATTGTCAGGGTAGTTGATTAGACAGGGCTTTATTGTCAGGGTAGTTGATTAGACAGGGCTTTATTGTCAGGGTAGTTGATTAGACAGGGCTTTATTGTCAGGGTAGTTGATTAGACAGGGCTTTATTGTCAGGGTAGTTGATTAGACAGGGCTTTATTGTCAGGGTAGTTGATTAGACAGGGCTTTATTGTCAAGGTAGTTGATTAGACAGGGCTTTAATGTCAGGGTAGTTGATTAGACAAAGCTTGGTGGTAGTTGTTGTCCATTCAGAAGGCATTCAGACACATTCCCTCTGTCTGTGTGTGTGTCTACTCTGACCATCTGTTTCTATTACTACTGTCATTGCTGTGATAATAAGGCCATTGATTCACTGTCTAAGGAAATAGTCAATCAGGACAGATCATTTGTCTTACTTGTCCTGACAGTGTGCCTGCTAGATAAGCAGATATAACCAGGGCTGGACAGATAGAACCAGGGCTGGACAGATAGAAACAGGGCTGGACAGATAGAACCAGGGCTGGACAGATAGAACCAGGGCTGGACAGATAGAACCAGGGCTGGACAGATAGAACCAGATAGAACCAGGGCTGGACAGATAGAACCAGGGCTGGACAGATAGAAACAGGGCTGGACAGATAGAACCAGGGCTGGACAGATAGAAACAGGGCTGGACAGATAGAACCAGGGCTGGACAGATAGAACCAGATAGAACCAGGGCTGGACAGATAGAACCAGATAGAACCAGGGCTGGACAGATAGAACCAGGGCTGGACAGATATAACCAGATAGAACCAGGGCTGGACAGATATAACCAGATAGAACCAGGGCTGGACAGATAGAACCAGATAGAACCAGGGCTGGACAGATAGAACCAGGGCTGGACAGATAGAACCAGATAGAACCAGGGCTGGACAGATAGAACCAGATAGAACCAGGGCTGGACAGATAGAACCAGGGCTGGACAGATAGAACCAGGGCTGGACAGATATAACCAGATAGAACCAGGGCTGGACAGATAGAACCAGATAGAACCCGGGCTGGACAGATAGACCCAGGGCTGGACAGATAGAACCAGGGCTGGACAGATAGAACCAGATAGAACCAGGGCTGGACAGATAGAACCAGAAAGAACCAGGGCTGGACAGATAGAACCAGATGGAACCAGGGCTGGACAGATAGAACCAGATAGAAACAGGGCTGGACAGATAGAACCAGGGCTGGACAGATAGAACCAGGGCTGGACAGATAGAACCAGATAGAACCAGGGCTGGACAGATAGAACCAGAAAGAACCAGGGCTGGACAGATAGAACCAGATGGAACCAGGGCTGGACAGATAGAACCAGATAGAACCAGGGCTGGACAGATAGAACCAGGGCTGGACAGATATAACCAGATAGAAACAGGGCTGGACAGATATAACCAGATAGAACCAGGGCTGGACAGATAGAACCAGATAGAACCAGGGCTGGACAGATAGAACCAGGGCTGGACAGATAGAACCAGGGCTGGACAGATAGAACCAGGGCTGGACAGATAGAACCAGGGCTGGACAGATAGAACCAGATAGAACCAGGGCTGGACAGATAGAACCAGGGCTGGACAGATAGAACCAGGGCTGGACAGATAGAACCAGGGCTGGACAGATAGAACCAGATAGAACCAGGGCTGGACAGATAGAACCAGAAAGAACCAGGGCTGGACAGATAGAACCAGATGGAACCAGGGCTGGACAGATAGAACCAGATAGAACCAGGGCTGGACAGATAGAACCAGATAGAACCAGGGCTGGGCAGATAGAACCAGATAGAACCAGGGCTGGACAGATAGAACCAGATAGAACCAGGGCTGGACAGATATAACCAGATAGAAACAGGGCTGGACAGATATAACCAGATGGAACCAGGGCTGGACAGATAGAACCAGATGGAACCAGGGCTGGACAGATAGAACCAGATAGAACCAGGGCTGGACAGATAGAACCAGATAGAACCAGGGCTGGACAGATAGAACCAGATAGAACCAGGGCTGGACAGATATAACCAGATAGAAACAGGGCTGGACAGATAGAACCAGGGCTGGACAGATAGAACCAGATGGAACCAGGGCTGGACAGATAGAACCAGATAGAACCAGGGCTGGACAGATAGAACCAGATAGAACCAGGGCTGGACAGATATAACCAGATAGAAACAGGGCTGGACAGATAGAACCAGGGCTGGACAGATAGAACCAGATAGAACCAGGGCTGGACAGATAGAACCAGGGCTGGACAGATATAACCAGATAGAAACAGGGCTGGACAGATAGAACCAGGGCTGGACAGATAGAACCAGGGCTGGACAGATAGAACCAGGGCTGGACAGATAGAACCAGATAGAACCAGGGCTGGACAGATAGAACCAGAAAGAACCAGGGCTGGACAGATAGAACCAGATGGAACCAGGGCTGGACAGATAGAACCAGATAGAACCAGGGCTGGACAGATAGAACCAGATAGAACCAGGACTGGACAGATAGAACCAGATAGAACCAGGGCTGTACAGATAGAACCAGATAGAACCAGGGCTGGACAGATAGAACCAGATAGAACCAGGGCTGGACAGTTAGAACCAGATAGAACCAGGGCTGGGCAGAAAGAACCAGATAGAACCAGGGCTGTACAGATAGAACCAGATAGAACCAGGGCTGGACAGATAGAACCAGATAGAACCAGGGCTGGACAGATAGAACCAGATAGAACCAGGGCTGGGCAGATAGCTGACCTGTAGGGGCTGAGTGACAGATGGTTTAGAGGGAACACAGCTGACCTGTAGGGGCTGAGTGACAGATGGTTTAGAGGGAACACAGCTGACCTGTAGGGGCTGAGTGACAGATGGTTTAGAGGAAACACAGCTGACCTGTAGGGGCTGAGTGACAGATGGTTTAGAGGGAACACAGCTGACCTGTAGGGGCTGAGTGACAGATGGTTTAGAGGGAACACAGCTGACCTGTAGGGGCTGAGTGACAGATGGTTTAGAGGGAACACAGCTGACCTGTAGGGGCTGAGTGACAGATGGTTTAGAGGGAACACAGCTGACCTGTAGGGGCTGAGTGACAGATGGTTTAGAGGGAACACAGCTGACCTGTAGAGGCTGAGTGACAGATGGTTTAGAGGGAACACAGCTGACCTGTAGGGGCTGAGTGACAGATGGTTTAGAGGAAACACAGCTGACCTGTAGGGGCTGAGTGACAGATGGTTTAGAGGGAACACAGCTGACCCACACGCCTTACAGCTGACCCCGTACCAGAGCCAGGAGATCTCAGGTAGAGAGATCCTTACAAAGGGCCAGGAGAGCTCAGCAAGAGAGAGAGAGAGACAGAGAGACAGAGAGACAGAGAGACAGAGAGACAGAGAGAGAGAGAGAGAGAGACAGAGAGAGAGAGAGAGAGAGACAGAGAGAGACAGAGAGAGAGAGAGACAGAGAGAGACAGAGAGAGAGAGAGACAGAGAGAGACAGAGAGAGAGAGAGCGAGAGAGACAGAGAGAGAGAGAGAGAGAGAGAGAGAGAGAGAGAGAGAGACAGAGAGACAGAGAGACAGAGAGACAGAGAGACAGAGAGACAGAGAGACAGAGAGAGAGAGAGACAGAGAGACAGAGAGACAGAGAGACAGAGAGAGACAGAGAGACAGAGAGACAGAGAGAGAGTTTACTGTTAATTTTTGTTGTTTTTCACTTTATATATTCACTTTGTATGTTGTCTACCTCACTTGCTTTGGCAATGTTAACACATGTTTCCCATGCCAATAAAGCCCTTGAATTGAATTGAATTGAATTGAGAGAGACAGAGAGAGAGAGACAAAAGTCTACTCTTTGCTGATGATCTGGTGCTCCTGTCACCAACCAAGGAGGGTCTACATCAGCACCTAGATCTTCTGCACTGGTTCTGCCAGACCTGGGCCCTGACAGTAAATCTCAGTAAGACAAAAATAATGGTGTTCCAAAAGAGGTCCAGTCACCAGGACCACAAATACAAATTCCTTTAGACAGCGTTGCCCTAGAGCACACAAAAACTATACATACCTCGGCCTAAACATCAGCACCACATTTAACTTCCACAAAGCTGTGAACGATCTGAGAGACAAGGCAAGAAGGGCCTTCTATGCCCTGAAAAGGAATATAAAATTAGACATGCCAATTAGGATCTGACTAAAAATAATCAGTCATAGAACCCATTGCCCTTCATGGTTGTGAGGTTTGGGGTCCGATCACCAACCAAGAATTCACAAAATTGGAAAACACCAAATTGACATTCTGCATACAGAATTCTGCAAAAATATACCATCTGTGTACAACGTAAAACACCAAATAATGCATGCGGAGCAGAATTAGGCCGATACCCACTAATGATAAAAATCCAGAAAATTCTACAACCAACTTAAAGGAGGCGATTCCCAAACCTTCCATGACAAAGCCATCACCTACAGAGAGATGAACCTGGAGAAGAGTCCCCTAAGCAAGCTGGTCCTGGGGCTCTGTTCACAAACAGACCCCACAGAGCCCCAGGACAGCAACACAATTAGACACAACCACATTATGAGAAAACAAACAGATAATTACTTGACACATTGGAAAGAATGTGAAAAACGGAGCAAACTAGAATGCTATTTGGCCCTAAACAGAGAGCACACAGTGGCAGAATACCTGACCACTGTGACTGGCCCTAAACAGAGAGTACACAGTGGCAGAATACCTGACCACTGTGACTGGCCCTAAACAGAGAGTACACAGTGGCAGAATACCTGACCACTGTGACTGACCCTAAACAGAGAGTACACAGTGGCAGAATACCTGACCACTGTGACTGGCCCTAAACAGAGAGTACACAGTGGCAGAATACCTGACCACTGTGACTGACCCTAAACAGAGAGTACACAGTGGCAGAATACCTGACCACTGTGACTGACCCTAAACAGAGAGTACACAGTGGCAGAATACCTGACCACTGTGACTGGCCCTAAACAGAGAGTACACAGTGGCAGAATACCTGACCACTGTGACTGACCCTAAACAGAGAGTACACAGTGGCAGAATACCTGACCACTGTGACTGACCCTAAACAGAGAGTACACAGTGGCAGAATACCTGACCACTGTGACTGGCCCTAAACAGAGAGTACACAGTGGCAGAATACCTGACCACTGTGACTGACCCTAAACAGAGAGGACACAGTGGCAGAATACCTGACCACTGTGACTGGCCCTAAACAGAGAGTACACAGTGGCAGAATACCTGACCACTGTGACTGGCCCTAAACAGAGAGTACACAGTGGCAGAATACCTGACCACTGTGACTGACCCTAAACAGAGAGTACACAGTGGCAGAATACCTGACCACTGTGACTGACCCAAACTTAAGGAAAGCTTTTACTATGTACAGACTCAGTGAGCATAGCCTTGCTATTGAGAAAGGCCACCGTAGGCAGACCTGGCTCTCAAGAGAAGACAGGCTATGTGCTCACTGCCCAAAAAATGAGGTGGAAAGAGAGAGAGAGCCTTACAAAGGGACATGAGAGCTCAGAGAGAGAGACAGCCTTACAAAGGGCCAGGAGACCTCAGAGAGAGAGACATCCTTACAAAGGGCCAGGAGAGCTCAGAGAGAGAGACATCCTTACAAAGGGCCAGGAGAGCTCAGAGAGAGAGACAGCCTTACAAAGGGACATGAGACCTCAGAGAGAGAGACAGCCTTACAAAGGGCCAGGAGACCTCAGAGAGAGAGACATCCTTACAAAGGGCCAGGAGACCTCAGAGAGAGAGAGAGAGAGACATCCTTACAAAGGGCCAGGAGACCTCAGAGAGAGAGACAGCCTTACAAAGGGACATGAGAGTGAAGAACAAACACCATTGTAAATACCACCCATATTTACGTTTATTTATTTCCCCTTTTGTACTTTAACTATTTGCACATCATTACATCACTGTATAAAGACATACTATGACATTTGTGATGTCTTTATTCTTGTGGAACTTCTGTGAGTGTAATATTTACTGTTCATTTTGATGGTTTATTTACAGTTTGTTTGTTATCTACTTCACTTGCTTTGGTAATGTTAACATATGTTTCCCATGACAATAAAGCCCCTTGAATTGAATTGACAGCCTTACAAAGGGACATGAGAGCTCAGAGAGAGAGACAGCCTTACAAAGGGACATGAGAGCTCAGAGAGAGAGACAGCCTTACAAAGGGCAGGGAGACCTCAGAGAGAGAGACATCCTTACAAAGAGCTGGGAGACCTCAGAGAGAGAGACATCCTTACAAAGGGCCAGGAGACCTCAGAGAGAGAGACATCCTTACAAAGGGCCAGGAGACCTCAGAGAGAGAGAGAGAGAGAGACATCCTTACAAAGGGCCAGGAGAGCTCAGAGAGAGAGAGAGCCTTACAAAGGGACATGAGAGCTCAGAGAGAGAGACAGCCTTACAAAGGGCCAGGAGACCTCAGAGAGAGAGACATCCTTACAAAGGGCCAGGAGAGCTCAGAGAGAGAGACATCCTTACAAAGGGCCAGGAGAGCTCAGAGAGAGAGACAGCCTTACAAAGGGACATGAGACCTCAGAGAGAGAGACAGCCTTACAAAGGGCCAGGAGACCTCAGAGAGAGAGAGACAGAGAGAGACAGAGAGAGAGAGAGAGAGACCTCAGCACCCAACAAAAGTCTCGACACCACAGCAGAACAGTCCACACCAGACCCTGACCATAGAGTCGACATCACAGCACAACAGACAAATGAAGAACCCCAAGCCCAGAGGCTCTCACCCCCTCTGAGCACCCCCTGTCAGCCACCCTGATAGCCCTTCTGACAACCCCCCACACCCACTGAGGACAAACACAAGACACAGATTGTACTACTTATGGACTCAAATGGGAAATATATCGAAGAAAAAAACTTTTTCCCAAACACAGTGTGTCTAAACTCTGGTGTCCAAACACCCAGCGCCCTAGACCTTCTGTCTGAGGCCAAACTAGGCTCACCCAGCCACATAATAATACACACAGGCACAAACGACCTGAGAGCACAGCAGGAAAGAGTGGCCACAGCACTGAAGGGAGTGATTGAAAAGGCTTCTTCTACTTTCCCCAACGCACAAGTGGTTATCTCCACCCTGCTACCACGAAAAGACTTCCACCCCGCCACAATACAGCGGGTAAATGCAAGTATTTCCCGTGACTGTGCCTCAAAACCAAACGTTTTCCTGGCCCACCACTCCACCCTGGACTTGAACAGCCTCTATGACCAGGTCCACCTCTACAAGGCAGCAGTGCCCACCTTTGCCCGGACTCTAAAGGACATCGCTCTCAAACGTATCCCCAACACTCTACACAGGAGCAACAGATCAATAGACACCCCACCCAGACCAGCGAGACACCCTCCCAGATCTGCAGGACCTCCCCTGGACCTACACATAGAGGACCCACGCCAAGAGGAATTACATCCAGACCACAGTACACCCAGACACATCCACACCCCCACCCCAACCAATCAACACCCCCACGTCAACCATGCCCACACTCCATTTAGGCCCCCTCAGATCAGACCTATGCCACTCCTGCCCACCCCATGCACCCCACCCCCGCAAAGAGGGCCTCAACATGGAAGCCACACATACGCCCAGGTAGTGAGCGGGCAAACAGTCCCAACCCCCACTCTCACACTCGCCCAAGCCAATGGCATGTACCAGATGCTCAGCAGGCTCTGCTCACACTTACTGGCCTGAGGCTAAACCACGACCAACAACATTGGACACTCTATGGAACAAAAAGCCTTCACTATATTATCCTGGAATATCCAAGGCCTGAGGTCATCTGCCTTTGGCCTAAAGAGCAGAAACCCGGACTTCACCAAAGAAATCGGTAATACAGACATTGTCATCCTGCAAGAAACCTGGTATAGAGGAGATGGACCCACTGGTTGCCCTCTAGGTTACAGAGAGCTGGTAGTCCCATCCACCAAACTACCAGGTGTGAAACAGGGAAGGGACTCAGGGGGTATGCTAATTTGGTATAGAGCAGACCTAACTCACTCCATTAAATTAATCAAAACAGGAACATTCTACATTTGGCTAGAAATTCAAAAAGAAATTATCCTAACAGAGAAAAATGTCCTCCTGTGTGCTACCTATATCCCCCACTAGAATCCCCATATTTTAATGAAGACAGCTTCTCCATCCTGGAGGGGGAAATCAATAATTTCCAGGCCCAGGGACATGTACTAGTCTGTGGTGACCTAAATGCCAGAACCGGACAAGAACCTGACACCCTCAGCACACAGGGGGACAAACACCTGCCTGGAGGTGACAGCATTCCCTCCCCCATATGCCCCCCTAGGCACAACTATGACAACATAACCAACAAAAACGGGTCACAACTCCTGCAGCTCTGTCGCACGCTGGGTATGTACATAGTCAACGGTAGGCTTCGAGGGGACTCCTATGGTAGGTACACCTATAGCTCATCTCTTGGCAGTAGTACTGTAGACTACTTTATCACTGACCTCAACCCAGAGTCTCTCAGAGCGTTCACAGTCAGCCCACTGACACCCCTATCAGACCACAGCAAAATCACAGTCTACTTAAACAGAGCAATACTCAATCATGAGGCATCAAAGCCAAAGGAACTGAGTAACATTAAGAAATGCTATAGATGGAAGGAATGCAGTTTGGAAACCTACCAAAAAACAATTAGGCAACAACAAATTCAATCCCTCTTAGACAATTTCCTGGGTAAAACGTTCCACTGTAATAGTGAAGGTGTAAACTTGGCAGTAGAAAATCTTAACAGTATATTTGACCTCTCAGCTTCCCTATCAAATCTAAAAATCTCAAATAGAAAACCGAAGAAAATTAACAATAATGACAAATGGTTTGATGAAGAATGCAAAAATCTAAGAAAGAAATTGAGAAACCTGTCCAACCAAAAACATAGAGACCCGGAAAACCTGAGTCTACGCCTTCACTATGGTGAATCACTAAAACAATACAGAAATACACTACGGAAAAAGAAGGAACAGCATGTCAGAAATCAGCTCAATGCAATTGAAGAATCCATAGACTCTAACCACTTCTGGGAAAATTGGAAAACACTAAACAAACAACAACACGAAGAATTATCTATCCAAAATGGAGATGTATGGGTAAACCACTTCTCCAATCTCTTTGGCTCTATAACAAAGAATAAAGAGCAAAAACATATACATGATCAAATACAGATCTTAGAATCAACTATTAAAGACTACCAGAACCCACTGGATTCTCCAATTACCTTGAACGAGTTACAGGACAAAATAAAAACCCTCCAACCCAAAAAAAGGCCTGTGGTGTTGATGGTATCCTCAATGAAATGATCAAATATACAGACAACAAATTCCAATTGGCTATACTAAAACTCTTTAACATCATACTTAGCTCTGGCATCTTCCCCAATATTTGGAACCAAGGACTGATCACCCCAATCCACAAAAGTGGAGACAAATTTGACCCCAATAACTACCGTGGAATATGTGTCAACAGTAACCTTGGGAAAATCCTCTGCATTATTATTAACAGCAGACTCGTACATTTCCTCAATGAAAACAATGTACTGAGCAAATGTCAAATTGGCTTTTTACCAAATTACCGTACAACAGACCATGTATTCACCCTGCACACCCTAATTGACAATCAAACAAACCAAAACAAAGGCAAAGTCTTCTCATGCTTTGTTGATCTCAAAAAAGCCTTCGACTCAATCTGGCATGAGGGTCTGCTATACAAACTGATGGAAAGTGGTGTTGGGGGTAAAACATACGACATTATAAAATCCATGTACACAAACAACAAGTGTGCGGTTAAAATTGGCAAAAAACACACACATTTCTTCACACAGGGTCGTGGGGTTAGACAGGGATGCAGCTTAAGCCCCACCCTCTTCAACATATATATCAACGAATTGGCGAGGGCACTAGAAAAGTCTGCAGCACCCGGCCTCCCCTGCTAGAATCCGAAGTCAAATGTCTGCTGTTTGCTGATGATCTGGTGCTTCTGTCACCAACCAAGGAGGGCCTACAGCAGCACCTAGATCTTATGCACAGATTCTGTCAGACCTGGGCCCTGACAGTAAATCTCAGTAAGACCAAAATAATGGTGTTCCAAAAAGGTCCAGTCACCAGGACCACAAATACAAATTCCATCTAGACACTGTTGCCCTAGAGCACACAAAAAACTATACATACCTTGGCCTAAACATCAGCACCACAGGTAACTTCCACAAAGCTGTGAACGATCTGAGAGACAAGGCAAGAAGGGCATTCTATGCCATCAAAAGAAACATAAATTTCAACATACCAATTAGGATCTGGCTAAAAATACTTGAATCAGTCATAGAGCCCATTGCCCTTTATGGTTGTGAGGTCTGGGGTCCGCTCACCAACCAAGACTTCACAAAATGGGACAAACACCAAATTGAGACTCTGCACGCAGAATTCTGCAAAAATATCCTCCGTGTACAACGTAGAACACCAAATAATGCATGCAGAGCAGAATTAGGCCGATACCCACTAATTATCAAAATCCAGAAAAGAGCTGTTAAATTCTACAACCACCTAAAAGGAAGCGATTCACAAACCTTCCATAACAAAGCCATCACCTACAGAGAGATGAACCTGGAGAAGAGTCCCTAAGCAAGCTGGTCCTGGGGCTCTGTTCACAAACACAAACACACACTACAGAGCCCCAGGACAGCAGCACAATTAGACCCAACCAAATTATGAGAAAACAAAAAGATAACTACTTAACACATTGGAAAGAATTAACAAAAAAACAGAGCAAACTAGAATGCTATTTGGCCCTACACAGAGAGTACACAGCGGCAGAATACCTGACCACTGTGACTGACCCAAAATTAAGGAAAGCCTTGACTATGTACAGACTCAGTGAGCATAGCCTTGCTATTGAGAAAGGCCGCCGTAGGCAGACATGGCTCTCAAGAGAAGACAGGCTATGTGCTCACTGCCCACAAAATGAGGTGGAAACTGAGCTGCACTTCCTAACCTCCTGCCCAATGTATGACCATATTAGAGAGACATATTTCCCTCAGATTACACAGATCCACAAAGAATTTGAAAACAAATCCAATTTTGAAAAACTCCCATATCTACTGGGTGAAATTCCACAGTGTGCCATCACAGCAGCAAGATTTGTGACCTGTTGCCACGAGAAAAGGGCAACCAGTGAAGAACAAACACCATTGTAAATACAACCCATATTTATGCTTATTTATTTTATCTTGTGTCCTTTAGCCATTTGTACATTGTTAGAACACTGTATATATATATAATATGACATTTGTAATGTCTTTACTGTTTTGAAACTTCTGTATGTGTAATGTTTACTGTTAATTTTTGTTGTTTTTCACTTTATATATTCACTTTGTATGTTGTCTACCTCACTTGCTTTGGCAATGTTAACACATGTTTCCCATGCCAATAAAGCCCTTGAATTGAATTGAATTGAATTGAGAGAGAGAGACATCCTTACAAAGGGCCAGGAGACCTCAGAGAGAGAGACAGCCTTACAAAGGGACATGAGAGCTCAGAGAGAGAGACAGCCTTACAAAGGGACATGAGAGCTCAGAGAGAGAGACAGCCTTACAAAGGGCCAGGAGACCTCAGAGAGAGAGACATCCTTACAAAGGGCCAGGAGAGCTCAGAGAGAGAGACAGCCTTACAAAGGGCTGGGAGACCTCAGAGAGAGAGAGAGAGAGACATCCTTACAAGGGCCAGGAGAGCTCAGAGAGAGAGACAGCCTTACAAAGGGCCAGGAGACCTCAGAGAGAGAGACAGCCTTACAAAGGGCCAGGAGACCTCAGAGAGAGACATCCTTACAAAGGGCCAGGAGAGCTCAGAGAGAGAGACAGCCTTACAAAGGGCCAGGAGACCTCAGAGAGAGAGACATCCTTACAAAGGGCCAGGAGAGCTCAGAGAGAGAGACAGCCTTACAAAGGGCCAGGAGACCTCAGAGAGAGAGACATCCTTACAAAGGGCTGGGAGACCTCAGAGAGAGAGAGAGAGAGAGAGACATCCTTACAAAGGGCCAGGAGAGCTCAGAGAGAGAGACAGCCTTACAAAGGGCCAGGAGACCTCAGAGAGAGAGAGACATCCTTACAAAGAGATGGGAGACCTCAGAGAGAGAGAGAGAGAGACATCCTTACAAAGGGCCAGGAGAGCACAGAGAGAGAGAGACATCTTTACAAAGGGCCAGGAGACCTCAGAGAGAGAGACATCTTTACAAAGGGCCAGGAGAGCTCAGAGAGAGAGACAGCCTTACAAAGGGCTGGGAGACCTCAGAGAGAGAGAGAGAGAGAGAGAGAGAGAGAGAGAGAGAGACAGCCTTACAAAGGGCCAGGAGACCTCAGAGAGAGAGACATCCTTACAAAGGGCCAGGAGAGCTCAGAGAGAGAGACAGCCTTACAAAGGGCCAGGAGACCTCAGAGAGAGAGACATCCTTACAAAGGGCCAGGAGAGCTCAGAGAGAGAGACAGCCTTACAAAGGGCCAGGAGACCTCAGAGAGAGAGACATCCTTACAAAGGGCTGGGAGACCTCAGAGAGAGAGAGAGAGAGAGAGAGAGACATCCTTACAAAGGGCCAGGAGAGCTCAGAGAGAGAGACAGCCTTACAAAGGGCCAGGAGACCTCAGAGAGAGAGAGACATCCTTACAAAGAGCTGGGAGACCTCAGAGAGAGAGACATCCTTACAAAGGGCCAGGAGAGCACAGAGAGAGAGAGACATCTTTACAAAGGGCCAGGAGACCTCAGAGAGAGAGAGAGAGATGTGTTGATTTGTTTATGGGAGGCATTCTCTCTGACCACGCTGTTTCCATGTCACAGCATCCGATCCGCATTAAATGCCAATGTGGTGTGTGTAGAAAAGCTAATGCCCCGGTCTTTAGGTTCAGCAAGGCCATTAGTTTAGGGAAGGCCTCTCAAACACTTCACATATTTTAGTGGATTTCTGAGCTGCTATGTGGATTTGCTGTGATGAATTAGATTCCTAAAAAGCATAGAGACACATCAGAAGGTTACCTAAAATGGCAATATGTTTCCTTAGCATTTTCTGTCCTTCATCTATTGATCAGCATTTTTATCTGAACAGGGGAAAAAAAACCCTGTGTCCTAAACCTAACCCTGATACAGTGTTGTGTGTAAAACAGCAGGATTCTCAGAGAGATCTGTAGTTGTAGGAAGAGAGAACCAGTGAAGTGCTCTGTAGTTAACAACAGAACAGCTCTAGTTAATGATCAGTCCATTCAGTGCCCAGTGAGTTCAGCTCTGTGACCCAGGAACCATAACACTGTCAGCATAAATCACAGTGTTGGGGGGTGAGGGTTGGAGGAGGAAACTTAAATATGTCATTCTCAGGTCAGAGGTAAGACTCCCCATTACTAAAGGTCGTTATGGTAATGTCACCGACGCTACAAACGACTCTCTGTGATTCATCTTTCCCACCTCTTAGATTGTGTCTCAGAGACAAACGACTCTCTGTGATTCATCTTTCCCACCTCTTAGAATGTGTCTCAGAGACAAACGACTCTCTGTGATTCATCTTTTCCCACCTCGTAGAATGTGTCTCAGAGACAAACGGACAGAAGAAGTAAAGGCTTCTAGCAAAGGCTTTTGGATCAACTAGAATATCAAAACCGGTGAAGAGTTTACCTTCAGGAAGTGATGGACAGGTTCACTATATATATAGAGAGAAATGGACAGGTTCACTATATATATAGAGAGAAATGGACAGGTTCACTATATATATAGAGAGAAATGGACAGGTTCACTATATATATAGAGAGAAATGGACAGGTTCACTATATATAGAGAAATGGACAGGTATATGGACAAATATATTTCCCCCTGGTCCTGGACAAATTTCCCCTGGTCCTCTCTCTCTCTCTGGGGCGGCCAGGATGGACAGGTTGAATATATATATATAGAGAAATGGACAGGTTGAATATAGAGAGAGAGAAATGGACAGGTTGACTATATATATATAGAGAGAGAGATGGACAGGTTGACTATATATATATATAGAGAGAAATGGACAGGTTGACTATATATATAGAGAGAAATGGACAGGTTGACTATATATATATAGAGAAATGGACAGGTTGACTATATATGTATATATATATATAGAGAAATGGACAGGTTGAATATATAGAGAGAGAGAGAAATGGACAGGTTGACTATATATATATATAGAGAGAGAAATGGACAGGTTGACTATATATATAGAGAGAAATGGACAGGTTGACTGTATATATATAGAGAGAGAAATGGACAGGTTGACTATATATATATATATAGAGAGAGAAATGGACAGGTTGACTATATATATAGAGAGAGAAATGGACAGGTTGACTATATATATAGAGAGAGAAATGGACAGGTTGAACGACAGAGTTGTACCTTGTCAGTTCGGGGTTTGAACTTGCAACCTTCCGGTTACTAGTCCAACGCTCTAACCACTAGGCTACCCTGCTGCCGAGTAAAGAGAGACAGCAAGGTGGTTGGTGATCACAGTAATACCAAGGTGCTCTGTAGTGAAGACCAGTAGTTAGCAGGACCAGGAGATAACAGGAGAGGGAAGAAACAGGACCAGGGGGAAACAGGACCAGGGGGAAACAGGACCAGGGGGAAACAGGAGAGGGAGGAAACAGGACCAGGGGGAAACAGGAAGAGGGGGAAACAGGACCAGGGGGAAACAGGACCAGGGGGAAACAGGACCAGGGGGAAACAGGAGAGGGAGGAAACAGGACCAGGGGGAAACAGGACCAGGGGGAAACAGGACCAGGGGGAAACAGGAGAGGGAGGAAACAGGACCAGGGGGAAACAGGACCAGGGGGAAACAGGACCAGGGGGAAACAGGAGAGGGAGGAAACAGGAGAGGGAGGAAACAGGACCAGGGGGAAACAGGACCAGGAGGAAACATGAGAGGGAGGAAACAGGACCAGGGGGAAACAGGAGAGGGAGGAAACAGGACCAGGAGGAAACAGGACCGGTGGGAAACAGGACCAGGAGGAAACAGGAGAGGGAGAAAACAGGACCAGGGTGAAACAGGACCAGGAGGAAACAGGAGAGGAAGGAAACAGGACCAGGAGGAAACAGGACCAGGAGGAAACAGGAGAGGGAGGAAACAGGAGAGGGAGGAAACAGGAGAGGGAAGAAACAGGAGAGGGAGGAAACAGGAGAGGGAGGAAACAGGAGAGGGAGGAAACAGGACCAGGAGGAAACAGGAGAGGGAGGAAACAAGAGAGGGAGGAAACAGGAGAGGGAGGAAACAGGCCCAGGGGGAAACAGGACCAGGGGGAAACAGGAGAGGGAGGAAACAGGACCAGGGGGAAACAGGAGAGGAAGGAAACAGGAGAGGGAGGAAACAGGAGAGGGAAGAAACAGGAGAGGGAGGAAACAGGACCAGGGGGAAACAGGACCAGGGGGAAACAGGAGAGGGAGGAAACAGGACCAGGGGGAAACAGGACCAGGAGGAAACAGGACCAGGGGGAAACAGGACCAGGAGGAAACAGGAGAGGAAGGAAACAGGAGAGGGAGGAAACAGGACCAGGGGGAAACAGGAGAGGGAGGAAACAGGAGATGGAGGAAACAGGACCAGGAGGAAACAGGACCAGGAGGAAACAGGAGAGGAAGGAACCAGGACCAGGGGGAAACAGGAGTGGGAGGAAACAGGAGAGGGAGGAAACAGGACCAGGGGGAAACAGGAGAGGGAGGAAACAGGAGAGGGAGGAAACAGGAGAGGGAGGAAACAGGACCAGGGGGAAACAGGCCAAGGGGGAAACAGGACCAGGGGGAAACAGGACCAGGAGGAAACATGAGAGGGAGGAAACAGGACCAGGGGGAAACAGGACCAGGGGGAAACAGGAGAGGGAGGAAACAGGACCAGGAGGAAACAGGCCCAGGGGGAAACAGGACCAGGGGGAAACAGGACCAGGGGGAAACAGGAGAGGGAGGAAACAGGACCAGGAGGAAACAGGAGAGGGAAGAAACAGGACCAGGAGGAAACAGGACCAGGGGGAAACAGGACCAGGGGGAAACAGGAGAGGGAGGAAACAGGAGAGGGAGGAAACAGGACCAGGGGGAAACAGGCACAGGGGGAAACAGGAGAGGGAGGAAACAGGACCAGGAGGAAACAGGAGAGGGAAGAAACAGGACCAGGGGGAAACAGGACCAGGGGGAAACAGGAGAGGGAGGAAACAGGACCAGGGGGAAACAGGACCAGGGGGAAACAGGACCAGGGGGAAACAGGCCCAGGGGGAAACAGGACCAGGGGGAAACAGGAGAGGGAGGAAACAGGACCAGGGGGAAACAGGCCCAGGGGGAAACAGGACCAGGGGGAAACAGGACCCGGAGGAAACATGAGAGGGAGGAAACAGGAGAGGGAGGAAACAGGACCAGGAGGAAACAGGAGAGGGAAGAAACAAGACCAGGAGGAAACAGGACCAGGGGGAAACAGGACCAGGGGGAAACAGGACTAGGGGGAAACAGGAGAGGGAGGAAACAGGAGAGGGAGGAAACAGGACCAGGGGGAAACAGGACCAGGGGGAAACAGGACCAGGGGGAAACAGGTGAGGGAGGAAACAGGACCAGGGGGAAACAGGACCAGGGGGAAACAGGACCAGGGGGAAACAGGAGAGGGAGGAAACAGGAGAGGGAGGAAACAGGACCAGGGGGAAACAGGACCAGGAGGAAACATGAGAGGGAGGAAACAGGACCAGGGGGAAACAGGAGAGGGAGGAAACAGGACCAGGAGGAAACAGGACCAGGGGGAAACAGGACCAGGAGGAAACAGGAGAGGGAGGAAACAGGACCAGGGGGAAACAGGACCAGGGGGAAACAGGAGAGGGAGGAAACAGGACCAGGAGGAAACAGGACCAGGGGGAAACAGGACCAGGGGGAAACAGGACCAGGGGGAAACAGGAGAGGGAGGAAACAGGACCAGGAGGAAACAGGAGAGGGAAGAAACAGGACCAGGAGGAAACAGGACCAGGGGGAAACAGGACCAGGGGGAAACAGGACCAGGGGGAAACAGGAGCAGGGGGAAACAGGACCAGGAGGAAACATGAGAGGGAGGAAACAGGACCAGGGGGAAACAGGAGAGGGGGAAACAGGAGAGGGAGGAAACAGGACCAGGAGGAAACAGGACCAGGGGGAAACAGGACCAGGGGGAAACAGGACCAGGGGGAAACAGGAGAGGGAGGAAACAGGACCAGGAGGAAACAGAAGAGGGAAGAAACAGGACCAGGAGGAAACAGGACCAGGGGGAAACAGGACCAGGGGGAAACAGGACCAGGGGGAAACAGGAGAGGGAGGAAACAGGAGAGGGAGGAAACAGGACCAGGGGGAAACAGGACCAGGGGGAAACAGGACCAGGGGGAAACAGGACCAGGAGGAAACATGAGAGGGAGGAAACAGGAGAGGGAGGAAACAGGACCAGGGGGAAACAGGACCAGGGGGAAACAGGAGAGGGAGGAAACAGGACCAGGAGGAAACAGGATAGGGAAGAAACAAGACCAGGAGGAAACAGGACCAGGGGGAAACAGGACCAGGGGGAAACAGGACCAGGGGGAAACAGGAGAGGGAGGAAACAGGAGAGGGAGGAAACAGGACCAGGGGGAAACAGGACCAGGGGGAAACAGGACCAGGGGGAAACAGGAGAGGGAGGAAACAGGACCAGGGGGAAACAGGACCAGGGGGAAACAGGACCAGGGGGAAACAGGACCAGGGGGAAACAGGAGAGGGAGGAAACAGGAGAGGGAGGAAACAGGACCAGGGGGAAACAGGACCAGGAGGAAACATGAGAGGGAGGAAACAGGACCAGGGGGAAACAGGAGAGGGAGGAAACAGGACCAGGAGGAAACAGGACCAGGGGGAAACAGGACCAGGAGGAAACAGGAGAGGGAGGAAACAGGACCAGGGGGAAACAGGACCAGGAGGAAACAGGAGAGGAAGGAAACAGGACCAGGAGGAAACAGGACCAGGAGGAAACAGGAGAGGGAGGAAACAGGAGAGGGAGGAAACAGGAGAGGGAAGAAACTGGAGAGGGAGGAAACAGGAGAGGGAGGAAACAGGACCAGGAGGAAACAGGAGAGGGAGGAAACAGGAGAGGGAGGAAACAGGAGAGGGAGGAAACAGGGCCAGGGGGAAACAGGCCCAGGAGGAAACAGGAGAGGAAGGAAACAGAGAGGGAGGAAACAGGAGAGGGAAGAAACAGGAGAGGGAGGAAACAGGACCAGGGGGAAACAGGAGAGGGAGGAAACAGGACCAGGGGGAAACAGGAGAGGGAGGAAACAGGGCCAGGGGGAAACAGGACCAGGAGGAAACAGGACCAGGGGGAAACAGGACCAGGAGGAAACAGGAGAGGAAGGAAACAGGAGAGGGAGGAAACAGGACCAGGGGGAAACAGGAGAGGGAGGAAACAGGAGATGGAGGAAACAGGACCAGGAGGAAACAGGACCAGGAGGAAACAGGAGAGGAAGGAAACAGGAGAGGGAGGAAACAGGACCAGGGGGAAACAGGACCAGGGGGAAACAGGACCAGGGGGAAACAGGAGAGGGAGGAAACAGGACCAGGGGGAAACAGGACCAGGGGGAAACAGGACCAGGGGGAAACAGGACCAGGGGGAAACAGGAGAGGGAGGGACCAGGAGAGGGAGGAAACAGGACCAGGGGGAAACAGGACCAGGAGGAAACATGAGAGGGAGGAAACAGGACCAGGGGGAAACAGGAGAGGGAGGAAACAGGACCAGGAGGAAACAGGACCAGGGGGAAACAGGACCAGGAGGAAACAGGAGAGGAAGGAAACAGGAGAGGGAGGAAACAGGACCAGGGGGAAACAGGAGAGGGAGGAAACAGGAGATGGAGGAAACAGGACCAGGAGGAAACAGGAGAGGGAGGAAACAGGAGAGGAAGGAAACAGGAAGGGAGGAAACAGGAGAGGGAGGAAACAGGAGAGGGAGGAAACAGGACCAGGGGGAAACAGGAGAGGGAGGAAACAGGAGAGGGAGGAAACAGGACCAGGGGGAAACAGGACCAGGAGGAAACAGGAGAGGGAAGAAACAGGACCAGGGGGAAACAGGACCAGGGGGAAACAGGAGAGGGAGGAAACAGGACCAGGGGGAAACAGGACCAGGGGGAAACAGGACCAGGGGGAAACAGGACCAGGGGGAAACAGGACCAGGGGGAAACAGGAGAGGGAGGAAACAGGACCAGGGGGAAACAGGACCAGGAGGAAACAGGACCAGGGGGAAACAGGACCAGGAGGAAACAGGAGAGGGAGGAAACAGGACCAGGGGGAAACAGGACCAGGAGGAAACAGGAGAGGAAGGAAACAGGAGAGGGAGGAAACAGGAGAGGGAGGAAACAGGACCAGGAGGAAACAGGAGAGGGAGGAAACAGGAGAGGGAGGAAACAGGAGAGGGAAGAAACAGGAGAGGGAGGAAACAGGAGAGGGAGGAAACAGGAGAGGGAAGAAACAGGAGAGGGAGGAAACAGGACCAGGGGGAAACAGGACCAGGAGGAAACAGGAGAGGGAGGAAACAGGACCAGGAGGAAACAGGACCAGGGGGAAACAGGACCAGGAGGAAACAGGAGAGGGAGGAAACAGGACCAGGAGGAAACAGGACCAGGAGATAACAGGAGAGGGAGGAAACAGGAGAGGGAGGAAACAGGACCAGGGGGAAACAGGACCAGGGGGAAACAGGAGAGGGAGGAAACAGGACCAGGGGGAAACAGGAGAGGGAGGAAACAGGACCAGGGGGAAACAGGAGAGGGAGGAAACAGGAGAGGGAGGAAACAGGACCAGGAGGAAACATGAGAGGGAGGAAACAGGAGAGGGAGGAAACAGGACCAGGGGGAAACAGGACCAGGAGATAACAGGAGAGGGAGGAAACAGGAGAGGGAGGAAACAGGACCAGGGGGAAACAGGCCCAGGAGGAAACAGGAGAGGGAGGAAACAGGACCAGGGGGAAACAGGACAAGGAGGAAACAGGAGAGGGAGGAAACAGGACCAGGGGGAAACAGGACCAGGAGGAAACAGGAGAGGGAGGAAACAGGCCAGGGGGAAACAGGACCAGGAGGAAACAGGAGAGGGAAGAAACAGGAGAGGGAGGAAACAGATGGGAGGAAACAGGAGAGGGAGGAAACAGGAGAGGGAGGAAACAGGAGAGGGAGGAAACAGGACCCGGAGGAAACAGGAGAGGGAGGAAACAGGACCAGGAGGATCAGGAGAGGAAGGAAACGGGACCAGGAGGAAACAGGACCAGGAGGAAACAGGAAAGGAAGGAAACAGGAGAGGGAGGAAACAGGACCAGGGGGAAACAGGACCAGGAGGAA
>NW_024609464.1:120000-130000 GCF_018296145.1 Oncorhynchus tshawytscha
AATGCAACAGGGCTGATTGTTTACAGAATTGTCTTTATCGAACATTAGAAATAAGAACACCTAAATAACACAATATTAATGGAAAA
The DNA here is from genome assembly GCF_018296145.1 of Oncorhynchus tshawytscha. NCBI lineage: Eukaryota > Metazoa > Chordata > Actinopteri > Salmoniformes > Salmonidae > Oncorhynchus > Oncorhynchus tshawytscha. Next base: position 120,087 of record NW_024609464.1, read on the forward strand.
CTAGCAACAATATTTGAAAGAATGATTGTTGATATTTGTTCTTGTTAATTAAAAAGTAAAAGTATCTCCGTTGTTGTATTTTAGTCACCTCTGTAAAAGAGTATAGAAAAAGATGACTGAACTCTGGATCACAAGCAACATGTTGCTAAAACAATAAACATATTTTTTTCTGGGGTCATGAGTCAATCTCCTCCATACTACAGGAGAACAAGACTCATGATTTGATTTGACCTGAGGTGCTCCAACAAGATGTTTCAAATGCCTGTTTCATTATCAATATGTTGGTGATTTTCCACACCATTAGGACAGGTATTTGAAGCCATAATTGTCAGTGATATTAGCCTGTAATCAGTGACCTCACAGGGGACAGAACGATGCTGTGAGTTAATATGCAGCCGGTGATAAATGGTTCCAGCTCTTTGTGTTAATCACTATAGAGGAGTCACAGGGTTGAGCCCCAAAGCACCGCTTCTACGTTGCTGCTGTACGGCCCATTAATGCTTTAGGAAGAGGATGTCTGTTCCCTGATTGGTCTACAACAGGATGTCTGTTCCCTGATTGGTCTACAACAGGATGTCTGTTCCCTGATTGGTCTACAACAGGATGTCTGTTCCCTGATTGGTCTACAACAGGATGTCTGTTCCCTGATTGGTCTACAACAGGATGTCTTCTCTCAGACTGGTCTACAACAGGATGTCTGTTCCCTGATTCGTCTACAACAGGATGTCTGTTCCCTGATTGGTCTACAACAGGATGTCTTCTCTCAGACTGGTCTACAACATGATGTCTTCTCTCAGACTGGTCTAAAACAGGATGTCTGTTCCCTGATTGGTCTACAACAGGATGTCTGTTCCCTGATTGGTCTACAACAGGATGTCTGTTCCCTGATTGGTCTACAACAGGATGTCTGTTCCCTGATTGGTCTACAACAGGATGTCTGTTCCCTGATTGGTCTACAACAGGATGTCTGTTCCCTGATTGGTGTACAACAGGATGTCTGTTCCCTGATTGGTCTACAACAGGATGTCTGTTCCCTGATTGGTCTACAACAGGATGTCTTCTCTCAGACTGGTCTACAACAGGATGTCTGTTCCCTGATTGGTCTACAACAGGATGTCTGTTCCCTGATTGGTCTACAACAGGATGTCTTCTCTCAGACTGGTCTACAACAGGATGTCTGTTCCCTGATTCGTCTACAACAGGATGTCTGTTCCCTGATTGGTCTACAACAGGATGTCTTCTCTCAGACTGGTCTACAACATGATGTCTTCTCTCAGACTGGTCTACAACAGGATGTCTGTTCCCTGACTGGTCTACAACAGGATGTCTTCTCTCAGACTGGTCTACAACAGGATGTCTGTTCCCTGACTGGTCTACAACAGGATGTCTGTTCCCAGACTGGTCTACAACAGGATGTCTGTTCCCTGATTGGTCTACAACAGGATGTCTTCTCTCAGACTGGTCTACAACTACAACAGGATGTCTGTTCCCTGACTGGTCTACAACAGGATGTCTTCCCTGACTGGTATACAACAGGATGTCTTCTCTCAGACTGGTCTAAAACAGGATGTCTTCTCTCAGACTGGTCTACAACAGGATGTCTGTTCCCTGACTGGTCTACAACAGGATGTCTGTTCCCTGACTGGTCTACAACAGGATGTCTTCTCTCACCTCATACTGGTCTACAACAGGATGTCTGTTCCCAGACTGGTCTACAACAGGATGTCTGTTCCCTGACTGGTCTACAACAGGATGTCTGTTCCCTGATTGGTCTACAACAGGATGTCTGTTCCCTGACTGGTCTACAACAGGATGTCTGTTCCCTGACTGGTCTACAACAGGATGTCTGTTCCCTGACTGGTCTACAACAGGATGTCTGTTCCCTGACTGGTCTACAACAGGATGTCTGTTCCCTGACTGGTCTACAACAGGATGTCTGTTCCCTGACTGGTCTACAACAGGATGTCTGTTCCCTGACTGGTCTACGACAGGATGTCTTCTCTCAGACTGGTCTACAACAGGATGTCTTCTCTCAGACTGGTCTACAACAGGATGTCTTCTCTCAGACTGGTCTACAACTACAACAGGATGTCTGTTCCCTGACTGGTCTACAACAGGATGTCTTCTCTCAGACTGGTCTACAACAGGATGTCTGTTCCCTGACTGGTCTACAACAGGATGTGTGTTCCCTGATTGGTCTACAACAGGATGTCTGTTCCCTGATTGGTCTACAACAGGATGTCTGTTCCCAGACTGGTCTACAACAGGATGTCTGTTCCCTGATTGGTCTACAACAGGATGTCTGTTCCCTGATTGGTCTACAACAGGATGTCTGTTCCCTGACTGGTCTACAACAGGATGTCTGTTCCCTGACTGGTCTACAACAGGATGTCTGTTCACTGATTGGTCTACAACAGGATGTCTGTTCCCTGACTGGTCTACAACAGGATGTCTTCCCTGACTGGTCTACAACAGGATGTCTCCCCTCAGACTGGTCTACAACAGGATGTCTCCCCTCAGACTGGTCTACAACAGGATGTCTGTTCCCTGACTGATCTACAACAGGATGTCTGTTCCCTGACTGGTCTACAACAGGATGTCTTCTCTCAGACTGGTCTACAACAGGATGTCTGTTCCCTGACTGGTCTACAACAGGATGTCTTCTCTCAGACTGGTCTACAACAGGATGTCTTCTCTCAGACTGGTCTACAACAGGATGTCTGTTCCCTGACTGGTCTACAACAGGATGTCTTCCCTGACTGGTATACAACAGGATGTCTTCTCTCACCTCATACTGGTCTACAACAGGATGTCTGTTCCCAGACTGGTCTACAACAGGATGTCTGTTCCCTGACTGGTCTACAACAGGATGTCTGTTCCCTGATTGGTCTACAACAGGATGTCTGTTCCCTGACTGGTCTACAACAGGATATCTTCTCTCAGACTGGTCTACAACAGGATGTCTGTTCCCTGACTGGTCTACAACAGGATGTGTGTTCCCTGATTGGTCTACAACAGGATGTCTGTTCCCTGACTGGTCTACAACAGGATGTCTGTTCCCTGACTGGTCTACAACAGGATGTCTGTTCCCTGACTGGTCTACAACAGGATGTCTGTTCCCTGATTGGTCTACAACAGGATGTCTGTTCCCTGACTGGTCTACAACAGGATGTCTGTTCCCTGATTGGTCTACAACAGGATGTCTGTTCCCTGACTGGTCTACAACAGGATGTCTGTTCCCTGACTGGTCTACAACAGGATGTCTGTTCCCTGACTGGTCTACAACAGGATGTCTGTTCCCTGACTGTCTGCTGATGTCTCACCTCAGACTGGTCTACAACATGATGTCTGTTCCCTGACTGGTCTACAACAGGATGTCTGTTCCCTGACTGGTCTACAACAGGATGTCTGTTCCCTGACTGTCTGCTGATGTCTCACCTCAGACTGGTCTACAACATGATGTCTGTTCCCTGACTGGTCTACAACAGGATGTCTGTTCCCTGATTGGTCTACAACAGGATGTCTGTTCCCTGACTGGTCTACAACATGATGTCTGTTCCCTGACTGGTCTACAACAGGATGTCTCCCCTCAGACTGGTCTACAACAGGATGTCTGTTCCCTGACTGGTCTACAACAGGATGTCTGTTCCCTGACTGGTCTACAACATGATGTCTTCTCTCAGACTGGTCTACAACATGATGTCTTCCCTCAGACTGGTCTACAACATGATGTCTTCTCTCAGACTGGTCTACAACAGGATGTCTTCCCTCAGACTGGTTTACAACATGTCTTCTCTCAGACTGGTCTACAACATGATGTCTCACCTCAGACTGGTCTACAACATGATGTCTTCTCTCAGACTGGCTGAACTGCTATATCCAGGGATATTATAACAGTCAGTCTGCTCCAGAGAGAATGTTTAACCAGAGTTTCAACATTACTGCAGAGTACTCTGTTCTGAACCTAATGTGGTTGGTTTATCATGGAGCTGACACCAGACTCATTTTACTCTGTGTAGTGAATCACCCTTGATGTGGAGGATTGATGTATGGGTTGGTGTAGGGTGGTGTACGTTGGTGTAGATTGATGTAGGTACATATAGGGTGGTGTAGGTTGATGTAGGGTGGTGTAGGTTGGTGTTGGGTGGTGTAGGTTGCTGTAGATGGATGTGGAGTGGTGTCGGTTGGTGTAGGGTGGTGTAGGTTGGTGTAAGGTGTAGGTTGACTGAGATAGGTTGATGTAGGTCTGATGTAGGGTGGTTTAGTGTGATGTAGGGTGGTGTAGGTGGCGTTGGGTGGTATAGGGTTGTGTAGGTTGATGTCGGTTGATGTAGGTCGATGTAGGATGGTGTAGCTTGATGCAGGGTGGTGTAGGATGGTGTAGGTTAATGCAGGTTGGTGTAGGTTGATGTAGGTTGGTGTAGGGTTTTGTAGGAGGGTATAGGTGGATTTAAGTATATATACATTGTTAGATCTAGACTGGTAGTCTGTTGTAGGTAGGTGTAGGTTGATTTAGGGTGTATGTTGATATATAGTTTGGTGTAGGTTTGATGAGTGCTGGTTTCAGTTGATTTAGGGTGGTGTAGGGGGTGTAGGTTAGTGTAGGGTTGTCTAAGCCAATCTGGATTGATGTATGTTGATGTAGTTTGTCGTAGGCTGGTGTAGGGTAGTGGAAGGTGGTTTAGGTTGGTGTACGTTGATATAGATTAAGGAAGGGTGGTGTAGGGTGGTGTAGATTTAGGGTGGTGTAGATTAATATAGGGTGGTGTAGATTTAGGGTGGTGTAGGGTGGTGTAGATTAATATAGGGTGGTGTAGGTTGATGTAGGGTCGTGTAGGGTAGTGTAAGGTGGTGTATGTTGGTGTAGGTTGATATAGGTTGTGTTTGGTTGATGTACGTTGGTGTACCGTGGTGTACACCAACGTACATCAACCCCCCCTTGGGTTGTGCCGTGGCGGAGATCTTTGTGGGCTATACTCGGCCTTGTCTCAGGATGGTAAGTTGGTGGTTAAGGATATCCCTCTAGTGGTGTGGGGGCTGTGCTTTGGCAAAGTGGGTGGGGTTATATCCTTCCTGTTTGGCCCTGTCCGGGGTGTCCTCGGATGGAGCCACAGTGTCTCCTGACCCCTCCTGTCTCAGCCTCCAGTATTTATGCTGCAGTAGTTTATGTGTCGGGGGCTGGGGTCAGTTTGTTATATCTGGAGTACTTCTCCTGTCCTATTCGGTGTCCTGTGTGAATTTAAGTGTGCTCTCTCTAATTCTCTCTTTCTTTCTCTCTCTCGGAGGACCTGAGCCCTAGGACCATGCCTCAGGACTACCTGACATGATGACTCCTTGCTGTCCCCAGTCCACCTGGCCGTGCTGCTGCTCCAGTTTCAACTGTTCTGCCTTATTATTATTGGACCATGCTGGTCACTTTTGAACATTTGAACATCTTGGCCATGTTCTGTTATAATCTCCACCCGGCACAGCCAGAAGAGGACTGGCCACCCCACATAGCCTGGTTCCTCTCTAGGTTTCTTCCTAGGTTTTGGCCTTTCTAGGGAGTTTTTCCTAGCCACCTTGCTTCTACACCTGCATTGCTTGCTGTTTGGGGTTTTAGGCTGGGTTTCTGTACAGCACTTTGAGATATCAGCTGATGTACGAAGGGCTATATAAATACATTTGATTTGATTTGATTTGTAGGTTGGTGTAGGTAGATGTAGGGTGATTTAGGGTGGTGTAGGGTGGTGCAGGTAGATGTAGGATGGTGAGGGTGGTGTAGGGTGGTGTAGGTAGATTTAGGTTGATGTAGGGTGGTGTAGGTAGATGTAGGGTGATTTAGGGTGGTGTAGGGTGGTGTAGGTAGATGTAGGATGGTGAGGGTGGTGTAGGGTGGTGTAGGTAGATGTAGGTTGATGTAGGGTGGTGTAGGGTGGTGTACGGTTATGTATGTGGTGTAGGGTGGTGTAGGTTTATGTAGGGTGGTGTAGGGTTATGTAGGGTGGTGTAGGGTTATGTAGGGTTGTGTAGGGTGGTGTAGGGTGGTTTAGGGTGGTGTAGGGTTATGTAGGTTGGTGTAGGGTGGTGTACGGTTATGTATGTGGTGTAGGGTGGTGTAGGGTGGTTTAGGGTGGTGTAGGTTTATGTAGGGTGGTGTAGGGTTATGTAGGGTGGTGTAGGGTTATGTAGGGTGGTGTAGGGTGGTTTAGGGTGGTGTAGGGTTATGTAGGGTGGTGTAGGGTTATGTAGGGTGGTGTAGGGTGGTGTAGGTTTATGTAGGGTGGTGTAGGGTTATGTATGTGGTGTAGGGTGGTTTAGGATGGTGTAGGTTGATGTAGGGTGGTGTAAGATGGTGTAGGGTGGGGTAGGGTGGTGTAGGTAGATGTAGGGTGGTGTAGGGTGGTGTAGGGTGGTGTAGGGTGGTGTAGGTAGATGTAGGGTGGTGTAGGGTTATGTATGTGCTGTAGAGTGGTGTAGGGTGGTGTAGGGTGGTGTAGGGTGGTGTAGAGTGGTGTAGGGTGGTGTAGGGTGGTGTAGGGTGGTTTAGGGTGGTGTAGGGTGGTTTAGGGTGGTGTAGGGTGGTGCAGGATGATGTAGGCGGATGTTGTTGTCCATTCTGCTGATTTCAGACTAAATGTCTGGCAGTCATGGACTTGAGGAGGGAAGTAAAGGGAGAAGTCTATTGGTTGCTAGTGAGGGTCTGAGTTTGACAGATGTGTTGTGTGTTGACCATCTGGCCCTAACAGCAGATTTAGTCTGATCCTTCCAACAGCTCCCAGTGAAGAGGTGGAGGAGACCTCTGGTCAGGGTCACTCGGAGAGGGCTGAGGTGCCGAGCTTCGCCTGTACCACTTTCATTTATGATGGATGAGTCCGGGAGAAAGGTCAGCCTGTGATAAATATGAGAGCGTTTGTTCAGGGAGGTCATCAATTACTCCGCGGCTGCTAACTTTCGATCTTGCGGCAAAATGGATCTCTTCTATGTAAGAAAACTATTGCTCAGAAAATTGGGACGTATTAATCAACTAGGAGGTCAAGTTATCTTAGAGTCGTGATCCATATCGCTGCTGCTGTGATGGTTAAATCCGATCGTCCTCTGAAACCTAACAGAACAGTAGAGATTTACACTAATTTAATTACGCCTATGTTTTCCATCTCATTATTGTGTTGTGCTCAAACCTTTAAACTCATATCATGTACATTATGCAGTAATTTAGGCATAATATTCATCCAAACCTGTTATAGTGATATTCTTAGAAGTGCTATTGTTTCATGAATTGAAAACAGTCTTGTTTAATGATATTTGTAGGGGATACGGATGTAATTTTGACAAAGACTGTTGTTACATCTGTTCTACAGAGTCCTCAACTCCAATGTGGTCCAGGTCTGTCAGCCCCTGTCTGTAGATACCAGCAGTGTGATGAAACACAGCCTCTTTTCTCTAAAAGGGCAAAAACAACAACAGTAAGATAACACAGATGACCCCTGACCAGGCCCTTTATAACCTCCCTCTGTCTAACACAGCTGACCCCAGCTCCACTATGAGCCTGCTCCATCCTCCCAGCTCCACTATGAGCCTGCTCCATCCTCCCAGCTCCACTATGAGCCTGCTTCATCCTCCCCAGCTCCACTAAGAGCCTGCTTCATCCTCCCCAGCTCCACTATGAGCCTGCTCCATCTCCCAGCTCCACTATGAGCCTGCTCCATCCTCCCAGCTCCACTATGAGCCTGCTCCATCCTCCCAGTTCCACTATGAGCCTGCTCCATCATCCCAGCTCCACTATGAGCCTGCTCCATCTCCCCAGCTCCACTATGAGCCTGCTCCATCCTCCCCAGCTCCACAATGAGCCTGCTCCATCGCCCCAGCTCCACTATGAGCCTGCTCCATCTCCCAGCTCCACTATGATCCTGCTCCATCTCCCAGCTCCACTATGAGCCTGCTCCATCCTCCCAGCTCCACTATGAGCCTGCTCCATCCTCCCAGTTCCACTATGAGCCTGCTCCATCATCCCAGCTCCACTATGAGCCTGCTCCATCCTCCCCAGCTCCACTATGAGCCTGCTCCATCGCCCCAGCTCCACTATGAGCCTGCTCCATCATCCCAGCTCCACTATGAGCCTGCTCCATCCTCCCCAGCTCCACTATGAGCCTGCTCCATCCTCCCCAGCTCCACTATGAGCCTGCTCCATCGCCCCAGCTCCACTATGAGCCTGCTCCATCTCCCAGCTCCACTATGATCCTGCTCCATCTCCCAGCTCCACTATGAGCCTGCTCCATCCTCCCAGCTCCACTATGAGCCTGCTCCATCCTCCCAGTTCCACTATGAGCCTGCTCCATCCTCCCAGTTCCACTATGACCCTGCTCCATCATCCCAGCTCCACTATGAGCCTGCTCCATCTCCCAGCTCCACTATGAGCCTGCTCCATCTCCCCAGCTCCACTATGAGCCTGCTCCATCTCCCAGCTCCACTATGAGCCTGCTCCATCCTCCCAGCTCCACTATGAGCCTGCTCCATCCTCCCAGTTCCACTATGATCCTGCTCCATCTCCCAGCTCCACTATGAGCCTGCTCCATCCTCCCCAGCTCCACTATGAGCCTGCTCCATCGCCCCAGCTCCACTATGAGCCTGCTCCATCATCCCAGCTCCACTATGAGCCTGCTCCATCTCCCCAGCTCCACTATGAGCCTGCTCCATCTCCCCAGCTCCACTATGAGCCTGCTCCATCGCCCCAGCTCCACTATGAGCCTGCTCCATCTCCCAGCTCCACTATGATCCTGCTCCATCTCCCAGCTCCACTATGAGCCTGCTCCATCCTCCCAGCTCCACTATGAGCCTGCTCCATCCTCCCAGTTCCACTATGAGCCTGCTCCATCCTCCCAGTTCCACTATGACCCTGCTCCATCATCCCAGCTCCACTATGAGCCTGCTCCATCTCCCAGCTCCACTATGAGCCTGCTCCATCTCCCCAGCTCCACATGAGCCTGCTCCATCTCCCAGCTCCACTATGATCCTGCTCCATCCTCCCAGCTCCACTATGAGCCTGCTCCATTGTTTCAGAATGGTAATGTAGAGATGGGGAGAACTACAGTACAAGCTGAGGGAGGCTGGATTGGACAGGAAGAGACGGTGCTCATTCTAGCTGTTGTTGTGCTGGTATAGCAGACTGGGCTGTATAAATAATGGTCTTTATATTCACCTGACAAGCAGCAGTGATGTTGAGGCCCTCCAATCGATGGCTGCTATTGTCTAGCTGGAGCCTCAATAGACAAAACCCCCACATGAATATCTGCGACAGCTGCCAAACAGCTGTTTCTCAACATCACTGAAAAGATAAATATATCAGGGTCCTCTTTACCAGTGTTGACCCTGATGAAAATGTATTGCCCTTATGGACGCACCAATAGAAGCTATGTATGAGTCTAACAGCCCTAGAGGTTGGTCATTCTGTTACCTTTGTGTTTAACCCTCCACATGAGGGCCAGATGACTGGCTGTATAATCACTCCAGGGACATTATAGGTTCAATGTCCTGAAAATAGCTACGCAGCCAAAACAGCTTTTTAAATGTTTTAATGCATTCGGTGTGTGTAATGTAACAAATACATCGTTTCAAATGGAGTTTTTAATTAATCTTGCAAATGCTCAATCATTGAGGCAGGAATATAAAATGTATTTTAAAATGTCAGAAATCACTTCCTCTTGTCTAATTATTGCCTAGGCTGTAAGGTGACTTTTGTTGCAGGCAGCCTCTGTTGTTAAAGTCCAGCTAGTGTCAGGCCTTTCTACTGGAGAATTACTGTAAAAACTATCTGTGTCCCAGCCAGGTGCAGGGACAGGATGCTATAAAAGGTCTGTGAGCCGGTAGGTTGGCTGTGTACTTGAACCAGCTCTTGTTATAGATCCCCTCTAATCAGTCAGAAGGGGGGTCTGGTC
>NW_024609464.1:135000-182552 GCF_018296145.1 Oncorhynchus tshawytscha
TCAGTCTCATAGTGAACCACCACCCCTTCAGTCTCATAGTGAACCACTACCTCTTCAGTCTCATAGTGAACCATCACCCCTTCAGTCTCATAGTGAACCACCACCCCTTCAGTCTCATAGTGAACCACCACCCCTTCACTCTCATAGTGAACCACTACCTCTTCAGTCTCATAGTGAACCATCACCCCTTCACTCTCATAGTGAACCATCACCCCTTCACTCTCATAGTGAACCACTACCTCTTCAGTCTCATAGTGAACCATCACCCCTTCACTCTCATAGTGAACCACTACCTCTTCAGTCTCATAGTGAACCATCACCCCTTCACTCTCATAGTGAACCACCACCCCTTCACTCTCATAGTGAACCACTACCTCTTCAGTCTCATAGTGAACCACCACCCCTTCACTCTCATAGTGAACCACCATCCCTTCACTCTCATAGTGAACCACCACCTCTTCAGTCTCATAGTGAACCACCACCCCTTCACTCTCATAGTGAACCACCACCCCTTCACTCTCATAGTGAACCACCACCCCTTCACTCTCATAGTGAACCACCACCCCTTCACTCTCATAGTGAACCATCACCCCTTCACTCTCATAGTGAACCACCACCCCTTCAGTCTCATAGTGAACCACCACCCCTTCACTCTCATAGTGAACCACCACCCCTTCAGACTCATAGTGAACCACCACCCCTTCACTCTCATAGTGAACCACCACCCCTTCAGACTCATAGTGAACCACCACCCCTTCACTCTCATAGTGAACCACCACCCCTTCACTCTCATAGTGAACCACCACCCCTTCACTCTCATAGTGAACCACTACCTCTTCAGTCTCATAGTGAACCACCACCTCTTCACTCTCATAGTGAACCACCACCCCTTCACTCTCATAGTGAACCACCACCCCTTCAGTCTCATAGTGAACCACCACCCCTTCACTCTCATAGTGAACCACTACCTCTTCAGTCTCATAGTGAACCACCACCCCTTCACTCTCATGGTGAATCACCACCTCTTCAGTCTCATAGTGAACCACCACCCCTTCACTCTAGTGAACCACCACCTCTTCAGTCTCATAGTGAACCACCACCTCTTCAGTCTCATAGTGAACCACCACCTCTTCAGTTTCATAGTGAGCCACCACCTCTTCAGTCTCATAGTGAACCACGACCTCTTCAGTCTCATAGTGAACCACCACCTCTTCAGTCTCATAGTGAACCACCACCTCTTCAGTCTCATAGTGAACCACCACCTCTTCAGTCTCATAGTGAGCCACCACCTCTTCAGTCTCATAGTGAGCCACCACCCCTTCAGTCTCATAGTGAACCACCACCTCTTCAGTCTCATAGTGAACCACCACCTCTTCAGTCTCATAGTGAACCACCACCTCTTCAGTCTCATAGTGAACCACCACCTCTTCAGTCTCATAGTGAACCACCACCTCTTCAGTCTCATAGTGAACCACCACCTCTTCAGTCTCATAGTGAACCACCACCTCTTCAGTCTCATAGTGAACCACCACCTCTTCAGTCTCATAGTGAACCACCACCTCTTCAGTCTCATAGTGAACCACCACCTTGTCAGTCTCATAGTGAACCACCACCTCTTCAGTCTCATAGTGAACCACCACCTCTTCAGTCTCATAGTGAACCATCACCTCTTCAGTCTCATAGTGAACCACTACCTGAGTTACTGCCTTCTGTCAACAGCCAATAGTCATCCCTCCTTCAGTATGCATAAACCTTACCTTTTCTTTCTGAGAGCTTTACAGACCCATTTCAGAGAAACACAGCGTTGTTTTGGTTGTTTTGGATGACCCTTCCTACTACAGTTGGTCATTTAACAGTCTCATATCAAACCCTTTTGATTGACATGGGAAGGTGCCGCTAAATGATTCACAGTGTGACTCCCTGTACATGACCCTTGACCTTACAGTATTCTGAGATCAGCACAGTGTGACTCCCTGTACATGACCCTTGACCTTACAGTATTCTGAGATCAGTACAGTGTGACTCCCTGTACATGACCCTTGACCTTACAGTATTCATAGATCAGTACAGTGTGACTCCCTGTACATGACCCTTGACCTTACAGTATTCTGAGATCAGCACAGTGTGACTCCCTGTACATGACCCTTGACCTTACAGTATTCTGAGATCAGTACAGTGGAAAATATGAATCACTACAGTCACTACAGGCCTACCATGACACGATGGTGGAGGAGGTCAAAGACCTGCAGGGAGGAGGTCAGAGACCTGCAGGGAGGAGGTCAGAGACCTGCAGGGAGGAAGTCAGAGACCTGCAGGGAGGAGGTCAGAGACCTGGCAGTGTGGTGCCACGACAACAACATCTTCCTCAACATGGGCAACACAAAGGAGCTGACCGTGGGCTACATTCACGTTGATGAGGCTCTAGTGGGCAGGTTACTCTGTGTCCACATCATCTGACACACCAAAAGAATTGTGAAGGGGGCACAACAACTCCTCTTCACCCCTCAGGAGACTGAAAAGATTTGACATGGCCCTCAGATCCACAAAAAGTCCTACAGCTGCACCATCAAGAGTATCTTGACTGGCTGTATCACCGCCTGGTACGGCAACTACTTGGCATCCGACCACAAGGAGCTACAGAGGGTAGTGTGTACGGCCAGTACATCACTGAGGCCAAGTTTCCTGCCATCCAGGTCCTCTATACCAGGCGTTGTCAGAGGAAGGCCTTAAAAGGCCTTAGATTATTTCTGACAGGGTTAGTTGAAATGGTTTGGATTAGTCGACAGGGTTAGAGTTAGTTGAAATGGTTTGGATTAGTTGACAGGGTTAGAGTTAGTTGACAGGGTTAGGGTTAGTTGACCGGGTTAGGGTTAGTTGAAATGGTTTGGATTAGTTGACAGGTTTAGGGTTAGTTGACAGGGTTAGGGTTAGTTGACAGGGGTAGGGTTAGATGACAGGGTTTGGGTTAGTTGACAGGGTTAGTTGACATGGTTAGGGTTTTTTGACAGCGTTAGGGTTAGTTGACAGGGTTTGGGTTAGTTGACAGGGTTAGGGTTAGTTGACCGGGTTAGGGTTAGTTGAAATGGTTTGGATTAGTTGACAGGTTTAGGGTTAGTTGACAGGGTTAGGGTTAGTTGACAGGGTTAGTGTTAGTTGACAGGGTTAGGGTTAGATGACAGGGTTTGGGTTAGTTGACAGGGTTAGGGTTAGTTGACAGGGTTTGGGTTAGTTGACATGGTTTGGATTAGTTGACAGGGTTAGGGTTAGATGACAGGGTTTGGGTTAGTTGACAGGTTTTGGGTTAGTTGACAGGGTTTGGGTTAGTTGACAAGTTTAGTTGTCATGGTTTGGATTAGTTGACAGGGTTAGTTGTCATGGTTTGGATTAGTTGACAGGGTTTGGGTTAGTTGACAGGGTTAGGGTTAGTTGACAGGGTTTGGGTTAGTTGACAGGGTTTGGGTTAGTTGACAGGGTTAGTTGACATGGTTAGGGTTAGTTGACAGGGTTAGGGTTAGTTGACCGGGTTAGGGTTAGTTGACAGGGTTAGATGACAGGGTTTGGGGTAGTTGACAGGGTTTGGGTTAGTTGACAGGGTTAGTGTTAGTTGACAGGGTTTGGGTTAGTTGACAGGTTTTGGGTTAGTTGACAGGGTTAGGGTTAGTTGACAGGGTTTGGGTTAGTTGACAGGGTTAATTGACAGGGTTAGGGTTGGTTGACAGGGTTAGTTGACAGGGTTTGGGTTAGATGGCAGGGCTTGGGTTAGTTGACAGGGTTATGGTTAGGGTTAGTTGACAGTGTTTGGGTTAGATGACAGGGTTTTGGTTAGTTGACAGGGTTAGGGTTAGTTGACAGGGTTAGGGTTAGTTGACAGGGTTAGGGTTAGTTGACAGGGTTAGATGACAGGGTTTGGGGTAGTTGACAGGGTTTGGTTTAATTGACAGGGTTTGGGTTAGTTGACAGGGTTAGGGTTAGTTGACAGGGTTAGGGTTAGTTGACAGGGTTTGGGTTAGTTGACAGGGTTTGGGTTAGGGTTAGGGTTAGTTGAAATGGTTTGGGTTAGTTGACAGGGTTAGGGTTTGTTGAAATGGTTTGAGTTAGTTGACAAGGTTAGGGTTAGTTGACAGGGTTAGGGTTCGTTGCAGGGTAAGTTGAAATGGTTTGGGTTAGTTGACAGGGTTAGGGTTAGGGTTAGTTGACAGGGTTAGGGTTAGTTGACAGGTTTAGTTAACAGGGTTAGGGTTAGTTGACAGGGTTAGTTGACAGTGTTAGGGTTAGTTGAAATGGTTTGGGTTAGTTGACAGGGTTAGGGTTAGTTGACAGGTTTAGGGTTAGTTGACAGGTTTAGTTAACAGGGTTAGGGTTAGTTGACAGGGTTTGGGTTAGTTGACAGGGTTTGGGTTAGTTGACAGGATTTGGGTTAGGGTTAGGGTTAGTTGATAGGGTTAGGGTTAGTTGACAGGGTTAGTTGACAGGGTTAGGGTTAGATGACAGGGTTTGGGTTAGTTGACAGGGTTTGGGTTAGTTGACAGGGTTAGTTAACAGGGTTAGTTGACAGGGTTTGAGTTAGTTAACAGGGTTAGTTGACAGGGTTAGTTAACAGGGTTAGGTGACAGGGTTAGTTAACAGGGTAAGGTGACAGGGTTAGTTGACAGGGTTTGGGTTAGTTAACAGGGTTTGGGTTAGTTGACAGGATTTGGGTTAGGGTTTGGGTTAGTTGATAGGGTTAGGGTTAGTTGACAGGGTTAGTTGACAGGGTTAGGGTTAGTTGACAGGGTTTGGGTTAGTTGACAGGGTTTGGGTTAGTTGACAGGGTTAGGGTTAGTTAACAGGGTTGGTTGACAGGGTTTGGGTTAGTTAACAGGGTTAGGTGACAGGGTTAGTTGACAGGGTTAGTTAACAGGGTTAGTTGAAAGGGTTAGTTGACAGGGTTTGGGTTAGTTAACGGTTAGTTAACAGGGTTAGGTGACAGGGTTAGTTAACAGGGTTAGTTAACAGGGTTAGGTGACAGGGTTAGGTTACAGGGTTAGTTAACAGGGTTAGGTGACAGGGTTAGGTGACAGGGTTAGTTAACAGGGTTAGTTGACAGGGTCAGTTGGCAGGGTTAGTTGACAGGGTTAGGGTTAGGGTTAGTTGACAGGGTTAGGGTTAGTTGACAGGGTTAGGGTTAGTTGCAGGGTTAGTTGAAATGGTTTTGGTTAGGGTTATGGTTATATGAGAGGGTTAGGGTTAGTTGACAGGGGTAAGGTTAGTTGACAGGGTTAGTTGACAGGGTTAGGGTTAGTTGACAGGGTTTGGGTTAGTTGACAGGGTTTGGCTTAGTTGACAGTGTTAGTTGACAGGGTTAGTTGACCGGGTTAGTTAACAGGGTTAGTTGACAGGGTTTGGGTTAGTTAACAGGGTTAGGTGACAGGGTTAGTTAACAGGGTAAGGTGACAGGGTTAGTTGACAGGGTTAGTTAACCGGTTTAGTTGACAGGGTTAGTTGACAGGGTTAGTTGACAGGGTTAGGTGACAGGGTTAGGTTACATGGTTAGTTGACAGGGTTAGTTGACAGGGTTAGTTGACAGGGTTAGTTAACAGGGTTAGTTAACAGGGTTAGTTGACAGGGTTAGGTGACAGGGTTTGGGTTAGTTAACAGGGTTAGTTAACAGGGTTAGTTAACAGGGTTAGTTAACAGGGTTAGGTGACAGGGTTAGGTGACAGGGTTTGGGTTGTTAGTTAACAGGGTTAGGTGACAGGGTTAGTTAACAGGTTTAGTTAACAGGGTTAGGTGACAGGGTTAGGTGACAGGGTTAGTTGACAGGGTTTGGGTTAGTTAACAGGGTTAGGGGACAGGGTTAGTTGACAGGGTTAGTTGACAGGGTTAGTTAACAGGATTAGGTGACAGGGTTAGTTGACAGGGTTAGTTGACAGGGTTAGTTAACAGGGTTAGGTGACAGGGTTAGTTAACAGGGTTAGTTTACAGGGTTAGGTGACAGGGTTAGTTAACAGGATTAGGTGACAGGGTTAGTTGACAGGGTTAGGTGACAGGGTTTGGGTTAGTTGACAGGGTTAGTTGAATGGGTTAGTTGACAGGGTTTGGGTTAGTTAACAGGGTTAGTTAACAGGGTAAGGTACAGGTTTAGTTAACAGGGTTAGTTAACAGGGTTAGGTGACAGGGTTAGTTAACAGGGTTAGTTGACAGGGTTAGTTAACAGGGTTAGTTGACAGGGTTAGGTGACAGGGTTAGTTAACAGGGTTAGTTGACAGGGTTAGTTAACAGGGTTAGTTGACAGGGTTAGTTAACAGGGTTAGTCAACAGGGTTAGTTGACAGGGTTAGTTGACAGGGTTAGTTGAATGGGTTAGTTGACAGGGTTAGTTAACAGGGTTAGGTGACAGGGTTTGGGTTAGTTGACAGGGTTAGTTAACAGGGTTAGGTACAGGGTTAGTTAACAGGGTTAGTTAACAGGGTTAGTTGACAGGGTTAGTTGACAGGGTTAGTTAACAGGGTTAGTTGACAGGGTTAGTTGACAGGGTTAGTTGACAGGGTTAGTTGACAGGGTTAGTTGACAGGGTTAGTTGACAGGGTTAGTTAACAGGGTTAGTCAACAGGGTTAGTTGACAGGGTCCTGTTCTGCTGCTCCGTTTACGTACCAGTCCTACAGTTGATCATCCTCCAGGTGCAGTCGGGTTCAGACTACCTGGGCCTCATGTCACATGTCTGACATCAGAGGATGCACCGAGGAAAAGGCAGAACGTTCTCTGGAGTCTACGTGTTTAAACATCGTCACACCATCGATCAATTAGCTATTTGATTTAGAATTTAGAATTACAAGACCCCTCAGAGAAAAAAAAATATTATCACAAAATGATTTGATTAAATATAGATTTGGCCTTTATTAATACAATAGCCCATAGAAATGCATTGAATAATATATTCATTAATTACATATCAGACTGGCAAAACATTTACAATAAGGTATATGGTTTCGAATGTTCTATATCTCGGAGATGTAAGAAAGCTCAGGAAATATATAAATATATACTGAACAAAACATAAACGCAACACATAAAGTGTTGGTCCCATGTTTTATCAACTGAAATGAAAGATCCCAGAAATGTTCCATATGCACAAAAAGCTTATTTCTCTCCAATTTTGAGCAAAAATGTGTTGACATCCCTGTTAGTGAGCATTTCTCTGTTGCCAAGATAATCCATCCACCTGACAGGTGTGGCATATCAAGAAGCTGATTAAACAGCATGATCATTACACAGGTGCACCTTGTGCTGGGGACAATAAAAGGCCACTCTAAAATGTGCAGTTTTGTCACACAACACAATTCCACAGATATCTCAAGTTTTGAGGGAGCGTGCAATTGAAGTGCTGACTGTAGGAATGTCTACTACAGCTGTTGCCAGCGAATTGAATGTTAATTTCTCTAACATAAGCCGCCTCTAATGTTTTTTTTGAGAATTTGTCAGTACGAACTGGCCTCACAACCACAGACATGTCACCTGGACAGCTAATGAAACTGAGGAGTATTTCTGTCTGTAATAAAGCCCTTTTATGGGAAAAAAATGTATTTTGATTGGCTGGGCCTGGCTCCCCAGTGCGCTCCTGCCCAGTCATGTGTCTTATTTGTATTTATTTTCACACATATTTAATCCCTTTTTTCAGTTAGGCACAAAACTACCTCCATACTTCCATACTTCCATGCTATTGGACCAGGTCTCTCTTGGAAAAGACACATTATCTCAATGAGTAAAAACCTGCATAAATAAATAAAGGTAAAATAAAAATAAATAAATACATGTTTTAAACCATTATCGGATACCTTCAGACGAGTCGAGTCCAAACCACCGTGTGGTTACCTTCAGACGAGTCGAGTCCAAACCACCGTGTGGTTACCTTCAGACGAGTCGAGTCCAAACCACCGTGTGGTTACCTTCAGACGAGTCGAGTCCAAACCACCGTGTGGTTACCTTCAGACGAGTCGAGTCCAAACCACCGTGTGGTTACCTTCAGACGAGTCGAGTCCAAACCACCGTGTGGTTACCTTCAGACGAGTCGAGTCCAACCCACCGTGTGGTTACCTTCAGACGAGTCCAGTCCAAACCACCGTGTGGTTACCTTCAGATGAGTCGAGTCCAAACCACCGTGTGGTTACCTTCAGACGAGTCGAGTCCAAACCACCGTGTGGTTACCTTCAGACGAGTCGAGTCCAAACCACCGTGTGGTTACCTTCAGACGAGTCAAGTCCAAACCACCGTGTGGTTACCTTCAGATGAGTCTAGTCCAAACCACCGTGTGGTTACCTTCAGACGAGTCCAGTCCAAACCACTGTGTGGTTACCTTCAGACGAGTCCAGTCCAAACCACTGTGTGGTTACCTTCAGACGAGTCGAGTCCAAACCACCGTGTGGTTACCTTCAGACGAGTCGAGTCCAAACCACCGTGTGGTTACCTTCAGACGAGTCCAGTCCAAACCACCGTGTGGTTACCTTCAGATGAGTCGAGTCCAAACCACCGTGTGGTTACCTTCAGACGAGTCGAGTCCAAACCACCGTGTGGTTACCTTCAGACGAGTCGAGTCCAAACCACCGTGTGGTTACCTTCAGACGAGTCCAGTCCAAACCACCGTGTGGTTACCTTCAGACGAGTCCAGTCCAAACCACCGTGTGGTTACCTTCAGACGAGTCCAGTCCAAACCACCGTGTGGTTACCTTCAGACGAGTCGAGTCCAAACCACCGTGTGGTTACCTTCAGACGAGTCGAGTCCAAACCACCGTGTGGTTACCTTCAGACGAGTCCAGTCCAAACCACTGTGTGGTTACCTTCAGACGAGTCCAGTCCAAACCACCGTGTGGTTACCTTCAGACGAGTCCAGTCCAAACCACCGTGTGGTTACCTTCAGACGAGTCGAGTCCAAACCACCGTGTGGTTACCTTCAGAAGTCGAGTCCAAACCACCGTGTGGTTACCTTCAGACGAGTCGAGTCCAAACCACCGTGTGGTTACCTTCAGACGAGTCGAGTCCAAACCACCGTGTGGTTACCTTCAGACGAGTCGAGTCCAAACCACTGTGTGGTTACCTTCAGACGAGTCGAGTCCAAACCACCGTGTGGTTACCTTCAGACGAGTCGAGTCCAAACCACCGTGTGGTTACCTTCAGACGAGTCCAGTCCAAACCACCGTGTGGTTACCTTCAGACGAGTCGAGTCCAGACCACAGTGTGGTTACCTTCAGACGAGTCGAGTCCAAACCACCGTGTGGTTACCTTCAGACGAGTCGAGTCCAAACCACCGTGTGGTTACCTTCAGACGAGTCCAGTCCAAACCACCGTGTGGTTACCTTCAGACGAGTCGAGTCCAAACCACAGTGTGGTTACCTTCAGACGAGTCGAGTCCAAACCACAGTGTGGTTACCTTCAGACGAGTCGAGTCCAAACTACCGTGTGGTTACCTTCAGACGAGTCGAGTCCAAACCACCGTGTGGTTACCTTCAGACGAGTCGAGTCCAAACAACCGTGTGGTTACCTTCAGACGAGTCCAGTCCAAACCACCGTGTGGTTACCTTCAGACGAGTCCAGTCCAAACCACCGTGTGGTTACCTTCAGACGAGTCCAGTCCAAACCACTGTGTGGTTACCTTCAGACGAGTCCAGTCCAAACCACCGTGTGGTTACCTTCAGACGAGTCCAGTCCAAACCACCGTGTGGTTACCTTCAGACGAGTCGAGTCCAAACCACCGTCTGGTTACCTTCAGACGAGTCGAGTCCAAACCACCGTGTGGTTACCTTCAGACGAGTCGAGTCCAAACCACAGTGTGGTTACCTTCAGACGAGTCAAGTCCAAACCACCGTGTGGTTACCTTCAGACGAGTCCAGTCCAAACCACCGTGTGGGTACCTTCAGACGAGTCGAGTCCAAACCACCGTGGGGTTACCTTCAGACGAGTCGAGTCCAAACCATCGTGTTCGTGAGAATCTCCCCTTTCCACTGTGGGGTCATATTAGTTCGCAGCCAAAAGGTTTCAGCTGCCTCAATCAGTAGCTGGTACATCGACTGTACCAACTTCAGACAAGTCCTGTGGGGCTTGTGGGAGTCGTAGAGCAAAACAAAGATCACCATCCATTCAGCCGTTTCCTTGAGAAGACGGATTTCTGGTTTGTCTCGCTGTAGGTCGGCCACCTTCCACCGCAGATGGGGAGGACGCAGCCCAAGCAAAATATATCTTTACACTGATATCTCATTCTTTATATCTTCACACTGATATCTCTAACTTTATATCTTTACACTGATAGCTCTAACTTTATATCTTTACACTGATATCTCTAACTTTATATCTTTACACTGATATCTCTATCTTTATATCTATACACTGATATCTCTAACTTGATATCTTTACACTGATATCTCTAACTTTACACTGATATCTCTATCTTTATATCTTTTCACCGATATCTCTAACTTTACACTGATATCTCTAATTTAACACTGATATCTCTAGCTTTATATCTTTACACTGATATCTCTAACTTTATATCTTTACACTGATATCTCTATCTTATATCTTTACAATGATATCTCTAACTTTATAACTTTACACTGATATCTCTAACTTTATATATTTACACTGATATCTCTAACTTTACACTGATATCTCTATCTTTATATCTTTACACTGATATCTCTAACTTTATATCTTTACACTGATATCTCTAACTGTATATCGTTACACTGATATCTCTAAATTTACACTGATATCTCTAACTTTACATTGATATCAAATCAAATCAAATCAAATGTATTTATATAGCCCTTCGTACATCAGCTGATATCTCAAAGTGCTGTACAGAAACCCAGCCTAAAACCCCAAACAGCAAGCAATGCAGGTGTAGAAGCACGGTGGCTAGGAAAAACTCCCTAGAAAGGCCAAAACCTAGGAAGAAACCTAGAGAGGAACCAGGCGATGTGGGGTGGCCAGTCCTCTTCTGGCTGTGCCGGGTGGAGATTATAACAGAACATGGCCAAGATGTTCAAATGTTCATAAATGGCCAGCATGGTCGAATAATAATAAGGCAGAACAGTTGAAACTGGAGCAGCAGCACAGTCAGGTGGAAGTTGAAACTGGAGCAGCAGCATGGCCAGGTGGACTGGGGACAGCAAGGAGTCATCATGTCAGGTAGTCCTGGGGCATGGTCCTAGGGCTCAGGTCAGTTGAAACTGGAACAGCAGCATGGCCAGGTGGACTGGGGACAGCAAGGAGTCATCATGTCAGGTAGTCCTGGGGCATGGTCCTAGGGCTCAGGTCCTCCGAGAGAGAGAAAGAAAGAGAGAAGGAGAGAATTAGAGAACGCACACTTAGATTCACACAGGACACCGAATAGGACAGGAGAAGTACTCCAGATATAACAAACTGACCAAAGCCCCCCGACACATAAACTACTGCAGCATAAATACTGGAGGCTGAGACAGGAGGGGTCAGGAGACACTGTGGCCCCATCCGAGGACACCCCGGACAGGGCCAAACAGGAAGGATATAACCCCACCCACTTTGCCAAAGCACAGCCCCCACACCACTAGAGGGATATCTTCAACCACCAACTTACCATCCTGAGACAAGGCTGAGTATAGCCCACAAAGATCTCCGCCACGGCACAACCCAAGGGGGGGCGCCAACCCAGACAGGATGACCACAACAGTGAATCAACCCACTCAGGTGACGCACCCCCTCCAGGGACGGCATGAGAGAGCCCCAGTAAGCCAGTGACTCAGCCCCTGTAATAGGGTTAGAGGCAGAGAATCCCAGTGGAAAGAGGGGAACTGGCCAGGCAGAGACAGCAAGGGCGGTTCGTTGCTCCAGAGCCTTTCCGTTCACCTTCCCACTCCTGGGCCAGACTACACTCAATCATATGACCCACTGAAGAGATGAGTCTTCAGTAAAGACTTAAAGGTTGAGACCGATATCTCTAACTTTACACTGATATCTCTAACTTTACACTGATATCTCTAACTGTATATCTTTACACTAATATCTCTAACTGTATATCTTTACACTGATATCTCTAACTGTATATCTTTACACTGATATCTCTAACTGTATATCTTTACACTGATATCTCTAACTGTATATCTTTACACTGATATCTCTATCTTTATATCTTTACACTGATATCTCTAACTTTATATCTTTACACTGATATCTCTAACTTTACACTGATATCTTTATCTTTATATCTTTTCACCGATATCTCTAACTTTACACTGATATCTCTAATTTAACACTGATATCTCTATCTTTACACTGATATCTCTCTTTACACTGATATCTCTAACTTTATATCTTTACACTGATATCTCTAACTGTATATCTTTACACTAATATCTCTAACTTTATATCTTTACACTGATATCTCTTACTGTATATCTTTACACTGATATCTCTATCTTTATATCTTTACACTGATATCTCTAACTTAACCTGACAGATTTTGATGGGGATTTTTATATTATGTTTCTTAGATTGAGGCACCAGTGCATGAATCGACTGAAAGTGATTTAATAACATACTACTTTGACAATGGCAGGTTTATGATGTATTGGTGGATATAGTGCTAACTAAAGGAAATGTCCTTTATCAAAGTGTTGGTTGATAGAGGTAGCGTATAGATGTAGAGGAACCAGAAGTATTTGAATGAAGTCAAATGGAAGAGAGGGTGTGAGAACGTCAGAGGAGAACCGTACCAGAGGAACCAGACTACACTAGGTCATAGACTCAGAGGTCAGACCACACTAGGTCATAGACTCAGAGTTCAGACCAGACTAGGTCATAGACTCAGAGGTCAGACCAGACTAGGTCATAGACTCAGAGGTCAGACCAGACTAGGTCACAGACTCAGAGGTCAGACCAGACTAGGTCATAGACTCAGAGGTCAGACCACAATAAGTCATAGACTCAGAGGTCAGACCAGACTAGGTCATAGACTCAGAGGTCAGACCAGACTAGGTCATAGACTCAGAGGTCAGACCAGACTAGGTCATAGACTCAGAGGTCAGACCACACTAGGTCATAGACTCAGAGGTCAGACCAGACTAGGTCATAGACTCAGAGGTCAGACCAGACTAGGTCATAGACTCAGAGGTCAGACCACACTAGGTCATAGACTCAGAGTTCAGACCAGACTAGGTCATAGACTCAGAGGTCAGACCAGACTAGGTCATAGACTCAGAGGTCAGACCAGACTAGGTCATAGACTCAGAGGTCAGACTACACTAGGTCATAGACTCAGAGGTCAGACCACACTAGGTCATAGACTCAGAGGTCAGACCACACTAGGTCATAGACTCAGAGTTCAGACCAGACTAGGTCATAGACTCAGAGGTCAGACCAGACTAGGTCATAGACTCAGAGGTCAGACCACACTAGGTCACAGACTCAGAGGTCAGACCAGACTAGGTCATAGACTCAGAGGTCAGACCAAACTAGGTCATAGACTCAGAGGTCAGACCACACTAGGTCACAGACTCAGAGGTCAGACCAGACTAGGTCATAGACTCAGAGGTCAGACCACAATAAGTCATAGACTCAGAGGTCAGACCAGACTAGGTCATAGACTCAGAGGTCAGACCACAATAAGTCACAGACTCAGAGGTCAGACCAGACTAGGTCATAGACTCAGAGGTCAGACCAGACTAGGTCATAGACTCAGAGGTCAGACCACACTAGGTCACAGACTCAGAGGTCAGACCAGACTAGGTCATAGACTCAGAGGTCAGACCAGACTAGGTCATAGACTCAGAGGTCAGACCACACTAGGTCATAGACTCAGAGTTCAGACCAGACTAGGTCATAGACTCAGAGGTCAGACCAGACTAGGTCATAGACTCAGAGGTCAGACCAGACTAGGTCATAGACTCAGAGGTCTGACCAGACTAGGTCATAGACTCAGAGGTCAGACCAGACTAGGTCATAGACTCAGAGGTCAGACCAGACTAGGTCATAGACTCAGAGGTCAGACCAGACTAGGTCATAGACTCAGAGGTCAGACCAGACTAGGTCATAGACTCAGAGGTCAGACCAGACTAGGTCATAGACTCAGAGGTCAGACCAGACTAGGTCATAGACTCAGAGGTCAGACCAGACTAGGTCATAGACTCAGAGGTCAGACCAGACTAGGTCATAGACTCAGAGGTCAGACCACAATAAGTCATAGACTCAGAGGTCAGACCAGACTAGGTCATAGACTCAGAGGTCAGACCACACTAGGTCACAGACTCAGAGGTCAGACCAGACTAGGTCATAGACTCAGAGGTCAGACCACAATAAGTCATAGACTCAGAGGTCAGACCACACTAGGTCACAGACTCAGAGGTCAGACCAGACTAGGTCATAGACTCAGAGGTCAGACCACAATAAGTCATAGACTCAGAGGTCAGACCAGACTAGGTCATAGACTCAGAGGTCAGACCAGACTAGGTCATAGACTCAGAGGTCAGACCAGACTAGGTCACAGACTCAGAGGTCAGACCAGACTAGGTCATAGACTCAGAGGTCAGACCAGACTAGGTCATAGACTCAGAGGTCAGACCAGACTAGGTCATAGACTCAGAGGTCAGACCACAATAAGTCATAGACTCAGAGGTCAGACCAGACTAGGTCATAGACTCAGAGGTCAGACCACACTAGGTCACAGACTCAGAGGTCAGACCAGACTAGGTCATAGACTCAGAGGTCAGACCACAATAAGTCATAGACTCAGAGGTCAGACCACAATAAGTCATAGACTCAGAGGTCAGACCAGACTAGGTCATAGACTCAGAGGTCAGACCAGACTAGGTCATAGACTCAGAGGTCAGACCAGACTAGGTCATAGACTCAGAGGTCAGACCAGACTAGGTCATAGACTCAGAGGTCAGACCAGACTAGGTCAGGCTAATCATTTGGTTGGTTGTCAGTTGGTAGAGGAGCCAACAGATCAGGATAGTGTGTGAAGAGGAGTTACAAGGGTAATGGGAGAACTCTTTATTGGTTTACAGAAAAGGCTTTATGGCTTTACAGAAAGGTCACATCCATCAGGGAAGAGAACTTCTGCTTGTGAAACACACATTGGTGACTGAAACTGGAGTTCAATGAGGTAACGATTCACATCCACAATTTCAAGTAGATTAAATCAAAGACCGAAATAAATGTTTGTTTTGATTGTAAATTGAATGCGAACCGACAGCAATTTACAACAAAGTTTAGATACGTGTAGGGGATTCTAGGTGCCTCATTTCAACCTGTATCTTAACTTCCTGGGTAATATTAGACCTTAGTGAAGTTCTCTACACTTTTGACATTGTCAATATTTCCACTGTTGACAGTCCATCCATCTAGATGATATTGTCTGCACACAGAAGAGGTAACACACATAGTGGTAGAGAGGGTTTCATGGGGAGGAGAAAAATAGAACAGCAGGAACAAATCCATGCGATGATGTATTACCATGTATCCATTGTCATTAGTTATATACGCTTTCACGTCGCCTCGGCAACAAGATGAAATAGCTCCAGCTCAATGGATCAGTCAGACGTCAACTGCCAGGTCAATTTTCCTTTTAACCCTTGTTTTGTGGTTCATAACCTTCTTATAAATATGACTTTGTCAATCAAAACATATTGTTCCGGGCATCCTAAACCCGCCTTGCCTTCTGCCGAGGTGAATTTATTAACTGCTGGATAATTTAGTCATTAGAAAATACATGTCTTAGTTGTGTTTGGCTTTAAAAATCTGCAGATGGTTTCCCAACAATTTGCTTTAAAAACCAAATCATATTTACGTGCCAAGACAAACTGAAACATTTTATTTTAAAATCATAAGAGTATTGCTTTATTACCGTAGATGTTCCTCTTCCGGATGGTTCCCTCTGAATGGACCATGTTAGACTGGTTATCAGCAGATGGATGAGGAGACTTTACTCACTGTGACATAAATGAATCAGAGTCTTTATTAAGGAGTCTGGTCGCTGCACTGGGAGATGATGATCAGGTTTTGTTTAGAATACTAATGACAGGTAGGTGAGCATTCATCACCCCTTATTGGCCCTAATTAAATTGAGCTGAAGTGATTGGCTGTAAATCTCATTAGACTGTAATTCCACTTTAGGGAGCGGGACAAAGCTGGCTGGCACCTCTTCTCAATCAGGAAGCTAGGAGACTGGCAACTCCTCTCGATCAGGACGCTAGGAGACTGGAACCTCCTCTCGATCAGGACGCTAGGAGACTGGCAACTCCTCTCGATCAGGACGCTAGGAGACTGGCACCTCCTCTAGATCTGGAGGCTAGGAGACTGGCACCTCCTCTCGATCAGGACGCTAGGAGACTGGCACCTCCTCTCGATCAGGACGCTAGGAGACTGGCACCTCCTCTAGATCTGGAGGCTAGGAGACTGGCACCTCCTCTAGATCAGGATGCTAGGAGACTGGCACCTCCTCTCGATCTGGAGGCTAGGAGACTGGCACCTCCTCTAGATCTGGAGGCTAGGAGACTGGCACCTCCTCTAGATCTGGAGGCTAGGATACTGGCACCTCCTCTAGATCAGGATGCTAGGAGACTGGCACCTCCTCTCGATCTGGAGGCTAGGAGACTGGCACCTCCTCTAGATCTGGAGGCTAGGAGACTGGCACCTCCTCTAGATCAGAAGGATAGGAGACTGGCACCTCCTCTAGATCAGGACACTAGGAGACTGGCACCTCCTCTAGATCAGGAGGCTAGGAAACTGGCAACTCCTTTAGATCAGGACGCTAGGAGACTGGCAACTCCTCTCGATCAGGACGCTAGGAGACTGGCACCTCCTCTAGATCTGGAGGCTAGGAGACTGGCACCTCCTCTCGATCAGGACGCTAGGAGACTGGCACCTCCTCTCGATCAGGACGCTAGGAGACTGGCACCTCCTCTAGATCTGGAGGCTAGGAGACTGGCACCTCCTCTAGATCAGGATGCTAGGAGACTGGCACCTCCTCTCGATCTGGAGGCTAGGAGACTGGCACCTCCTCTAGATCTGGAGGCTAGGAGACTGGCACCTCCTCTAGATCTGGAGGCTAGGATACTGGCACCTCCTCTAGATCAGGATGCTAGGAGACTGGCACCTCCTCTCGATCTGGAGGCTAGGAGACTGGCACCTCCTCTAGATCTGGAGGCTAGGAGACTGGCACCTCCTCTAGATCAGAAGGATAGGAGACTGGCACCTCCTCTAGATCAGGACACTAGGAGACTGGCACCTCCTCTAGATCAGGAGGCTAGGAAACTGGCAACTCCTTTAGATCAGGACGCTAGGAGACTGGCACCTCCTCTAGATCAGGACACTAGGAGACTGGCACCTCCTCTAGATCAGGAGGCTAGGAAACTGGCAACTCCTTTAGATCAGGACGCTAGGAGACTGGCACCTCCTCTAGATCTGGAGGCTAGGAGACTGGCACCTCCTCTAGATCAGGAGGCTAGGAGACTGGCACCTCCTCTAGATCAGGACGCTAGGAGACTGGCACCTCCTCTAGATCTGGAGGCTAGGAGACTGGCACCTCCTCTCGATCTGGAGGCTAGGAGACTGGCACCTCCTCTAGATCAGAAGGATAGGAGACTGGCACCTCCTCTCGATCTGGAGGCTAGGAGACTGGCACCTCCTCTAGATCTGGAGGCTAGGAGACTGGCACCTCCTCTAGATCAGAAGGATAGGAGACTGGCACCTCCTCTAGATCAGGACACTAGGAGACTGGCACCTCCTCTAGATCAGGAGGCTAGGAAACTGGCAACTCCTTTAGATCAGGACGCTAGGAGACTGGCACCTCCTCTAGATCTGGAGGCTAGGAGACTGGCACCTCCTCTAGATCAGGACGCTAGGAGACTGGCACCTCCTCTAGATCTGGAGGCTAGGACACTGGCACCTCCTCTAGATCAGGAGGCTAGGAGACTGGCACCTCCTCTAGATCAGGACCCTAGGAGACTGGCACCTCCTCTAGATCTGGAGGCTAGGACACTGGCACCTCCTCTAGATCAGGAGGCTAGGAGACTGGCACCTCCTCTAGATTAGGATGCTAGGAGACTGGCAGGGCTTCTAGATTAGGAGGCTAGGAGACTGGCAGGTCCTCTAGATTAGGAGGCTAGGAGACTGGCATGGCTTCTAGATTAGGAGGCTAGGAGACTGGCAGGGCTTCTAGATTAGGAGGCTAGGAGACTGGCAGGGCTTCTAGATTAGGAGGCTAGGAGACTGGCAGGGCTTCTAGATTAGGAGGCTAGGAGACTGGCAGGGCTTCTAGATTAGGAGGCTAGGAGACTGGCAGGGCTTCTAGATTAGGAGGCTAGGAGACTGGCAGGGCTTCTAGATTAGGAGGCTAGGTGACTGCCACCTCCTCAAGACTAAATCCAGTTGGTACATGTGTGTGTGATGTATGTACAGATTTGAGAGAAAGCGTTCCATGGAAACTTCACTGGGAACAGTTGTGTTGATATCCAGCTCTTACAGTGTTCACCCCCAGGTGCCTGAGGCCCTGTTGCCTCAGCCTGTTGGACCGCTACAACCCATTAGTCAGATGAGATGAATTGCTGCTTGTCAGACAGCAGATCGGAGTGGAGCGGACATTTTATTCTGACCTATTGTAAATGTTGCAACCTTGTGCTAGTCTTCCCGAAGCTGTGCTGTAAATAATGGTCCCAGCTGTCAGCTGACTACAGGGCCATCTATAAATCAGACCATTGACCATTATGACACCATTTAGTGCAGGAGCATTGACAATTCACTCATTTTGTAAGGCTACAGAAAAACCTGATCATTAAACATGCCCCTTTACTAGTAGAGGGTCAACGTGGTGGTTCCCCTGTTATTAGACTAGTTATTACCTTTACTAGTAGAGGGTCAACATGGTGGTTCCCCTGTTATTAGACTAGTTATTACCTTTACTAGTTACCTTTACTAGTAGAGGGTCAACGTGGTGGTTCCCCTGTTATTAGACTAGTTATTACC
Organism: Oncorhynchus tshawytscha; assembly: GCF_018296145.1. NCBI lineage: Eukaryota > Metazoa > Chordata > Actinopteri > Salmoniformes > Salmonidae > Oncorhynchus > Oncorhynchus tshawytscha. The sequence goes on from NW_024609464.1 coordinate 153,973, forward strand.
TTTACTAGTTACCTTTACTAGTAGAGGGTCAACGTGGTGGTTCCCCTGTTATTAGACTAGTTATTACCTTTACTAGTAGAGGGTCAACGTGGTGGTTCCCCTGTTATTAGACTAGTTATTACCTTTACTAGTAGAGGGTCAACGTGGTGGTTCCCCTGTTATTAGACTAGTTATTACCTTTACTAGTAGAGGGTCAACGTGGTGGTTCCCCTGTTATTAGACTAGTTATTACCTTTACTAGTTACCTTTACTAGTAGAGGGTCAACGTGGTGGTTCCCCTGTTATTAGACTAGTTATTACCTTTACTAGTAGAGGGTCAACGTGGTGGTTCCCCTGTTATTAGACTAGTTATTACCTTTACTAGTTACCTTTACTAGTACTAGTAGAGGGTCAACGTGGTGGTTCCCCTGTTATTAGACTAGTTATTACCTTTACTAGTTACCTTTACTAGTAGAGGGTCAACGCAGTGGCTCCCCTGTTATTAGACTAGTTATTACCTTTACTAGTTACCTTTACTAGTAGAGGGTCAACGCAGTGGCTCCCCTGTTATTAGACTAGTTATTACCTTTACTAGTTACCTTTACTAGTAGAGGGTCAACGTGGTGCTTGCCCTGTTATTAACACAACACAACACAACACAGTCCTCTCCTCTGTAGTCCTCTACAACAAAACATAGTCCTCTCCTCTGTAGTCCTCTACAACACCACACAACACAGTCCTCTCCTCTGTAGTCCTCTACAACACAACACAGTCCTCTCCTCTGTAGTCCAACAACACAGTCCTCTCCTCTGTATTCCTCTACAACACAACACAGTCCTTTCCTCTGTAGTCCTCTACCACACAACACAACACAGTCCTCTCCTCTGTAGTCCTCTAAAACACAACACAGTCCTCTCCTCTGTATTCCTCTACAACACAAGACAGTCCTCTCCTCTGTAGTCCTCTACAACACATCACAGTCCTCTCCTCTGTAGTCCAACAACAGAGTCCTCTCCTCTGTATTCCTTTACCACACAACACAATGCAACAGTCCCCTTTCTCTGCCACCAACACAACGGCCCAGTCTCCATGATGGAGCACCCTTCTTTTCAGAAGAAAATAATGTTTGCTTACTAGTTCATCATCCCCCGGAGGCCTGGAGGAGAAAAAGGCCATCAGTTGTCATTATGACAGGAGAAAAATGGAGCCATCATATTTCAGTAACACAATGCAGAGAGAGAGAGAGAGAGAGAGAGAGAGAGAGAGAGAGAGAGACAGAGAGAGAGAGAGAGAGAGAGAGAGAGAGAGAGAGAGAGAGAGAGAGAGAGAGACAGAGAGAGAGAGAGAGAGACAGAGAGAGAGAGAGAGAGAGAGAGAGAGAGAGAGAGAGAGAGAGAGAGAGAGAGAGAGAGAGAGAGAGAAAGAGAGAGAGAGAGATTAGATGAGTGTCCCTGTACAGAGATGAATGATGGACTGTCTCTCTCACACGCAGACTATAAATTCATATTATCTCCTCAGGATAATTAGAACAAGGTTCAATTACTGACCCTGGTTCCGGTTATAGAGCAGTGTGGGCTACAGTACGGTGTGGGCTATGTTACGTGCTGTATTCTGATGCACTACCCAAGTTTACCACTAGAGACATACATGTTTTATCCTACCTATTCCGATACAGAACGCAAGAACAAGGAAAACAGAACGGAGTGGGTTACAATAAGGACACAGGGTGGGTTACAGAATGGAGTTGGTTACAATATGGAGTGGGTTACAGAATGGAGTGGGTTACAATATGGAGTGGGTTACAATATGGAGTGGGTTACAGTATGGAGTGGGTTACAATATGGAGTGGGTTACAATATGGAGTGGGTTACAGTATGGAGTGGGTTACAATATGGAGTGGGTTAGAGTATGGAGTGGGTTACAATATGGATTGGGTTACAATATGGAGTGGGTTACAATATGGAGTGGGTTACAATATGGAGTGGGTTACAATATGGAGTGGGTTACAGTATGGAGTGGGTTACAATATGGAGTGGGTTATGGTACGGAGTGGGTTACAATATGGAGTGGATTACAATATGGAGTGGGTTACATTATGGTGTGGGTTACAGTATGGAGTGGGTTACAATATGAAGTGGGTTACAGTATGGAGTGGGTTATGGTACAGAGTGGGTTACAATATGGAGTGGGTTACAATATGGAGTGGGTTACAATATGGAGTGGGTTACAATATAGAGTGGGTTATGGTATGGAGTGGGTTACAATATGGAGTGGGTTATGGTATGAAGTTGGTTACAATATGAAGTGGGTTACAAAATGGAGTGGGATATGGTACGGAGTGGGTTACAATATGGAGTGGGTTACAATATGGAGTGGGTTATGGTACGGAGTGAGTTACAATATGGAGTGGGTTACAATATTGAGTGGGTTACAGTATTGAGTGGGTTACAGTATGTAGTGGGTTACAGTATGGAGTGGTTTACAATATGGAGTGGGTTACACTATGGAGTGGGTTACAGTATGGAGTGGGTTATGGTACGGAGTGGGTTACAATATGGAGTGGGTTACAATATGGAGTGGGTTATGGTACAGAGTGGGTTACAATATGAAGTGGGTTACAATATGGAGTGGGTTATGGTACGGAGTGGGTTACAATATGGAGTGGGTTACAATATGGAGTGGGTTATGGTACGGAGTGAGTTACAATATGGAGTGGGTTACAATATGGAGTGGGTTATGGTATGGAGTGGGTTACAATATGGAGGGGGTTACAATATGGAGTGGGTTACAGTATGGAGTGGGTTACAGTATGTAGTGGGTTACAGTATGGAGTGGTTTACAATATGGAGTGGGTAATGGTAAGGAGTGGGTTACAATATGGAGTGGTTTATGGTATGTAGTGGGTTACAATATGGAGTGGGTTACAATATGGAGTGGGTTACAGTATGGAGTGGTATACAATATGAAGTAGGTTACAATATGGATTGGGTTACAATATGGAGTGGATTATGTGGGTAAACAATAGTGGGTAAACAATATGGAGTGGGTTACAATATGGTGTGGGTTATAATATGGATTGGGTTACAATATGGAGTGTGTTACAGTATGGAGTGGGTAACAATATGGAGTGGGTTAAAATATGGAGTGGATTACAATATGGAGTGGGTTACAATATGGAGTGGATTACAATATGGAGTGTGTTACAGTATGGAGTGGGTTACAGTATGGAGTGGGTTACAATATGGAGTGGGTTAAAATATGGAGTGGGTTATGGTACGGTGTGGGTTGCAATATGTAGTGGGTTACAATATGGAGTGGGTTATGGTACGGAGTGGGTTGCAGTATGGAGTGGGTTACAGTATGGAGTGGGTAACAATATGGAGTGGGTTATGGTACGAAGTGGGTTGCAATATGGAGTGGGTTACAATATGAAGTGGGTTATGGTACGGAGTGGGTTACAATATGGAGTGAGTTATGGTATGGAGTGGGTTACAATATGGAGTGGGTTACAATATGGAGTGGGTTATGGTACTTAGTGGGTTACAATATGGAGTGGGTTACAATATGGAGTGGGTTACAATATGGAGTGGATTATAGTATGGAGTGGGTTATGGTACGGAGTGGGTTACAATATGGAGTGGGTTACTATATGGAGTGGGTTATGGTACAGAGTGGGTTACAATATGAAGTGGGTTACAATATGGAGTGGGTTATGGTACGGAGTGGGTTACAATATGGAGTGTGTTACAGTATGGAGTGGGTTACAATACACACACAGGGTGGGTTACAGTATGTAGTGGGTTACAGTATGGAGTGGGTTAAAATATGGAGTGGGTTACAATATGGATTGGGTTACAATATGGTGTGGGTTACAGTATGGAGTGGGTTACAGTATGGAGTGGGTTACAGTATGGAGTGGGTTACAATATGGAGTGTTTTACAATATGGAGTGGGTTACAGTATGGAGTGGGTTACAATATGGATTGGGTTACAATACAGACACAGGGTGGGTTACGGTATGGAGTGGGTTACAATATGGAGTGGGTTACAATATGGAGTGGGTTATGGTACGGAGTGGGTTACAATATGGAGACAGTGGGGGTGGGTTACGGTATGGAGTGGGTTACAATATGGAGTGGGTTACAATATGGAGTGGGTTAAAATATGGAGTGGATTACAATATGGAGTGGGTTACAATATGGAGTGGATTACAATATGTAGTGGGTTACAATATGGATTGGGTTACAATATGGAGTGGGTTACAGTATGGAGTGGGTTACAGTATGGAGTGGGTTACAGTATGGAGTGGGTTACAATATGGAGTGGGTTACAATATGGAGTGCGTTACAATATGGAGTGGGTTATGGTACGGAGTGGGTTACAGTATTTAGTGGGTTACAATATGGAGTGGGTTACAACATGGAGTGGGTTATGGTACGGAGTGGGTTGCAATATGGAGTGGGTTACAATATGGAGTGGGATATAGTATGGAGGGGTTACAGTATGGAGTGGATTAAAATATGGAGTGGATTACAATATGGAGTGGATTACAATATGGAGTGGGTTACAATATGGAGTGGATTACAATATGGAGTGTGTTACAGTATGGAGTGGGTTACAATATGGAGTGTGTTACAGTATGGAGTGGGTAACAATATGGAGTGGGTTAAAATATGGAGTGGATTACAATATGGAGTGGGTTACAATATGGAGTGGATTACAATATGGAGTGTGTTACAGTATGGAGTGGGTTACAGTATGGAGTGGGTTACAATATGGAGTGGGTTAAAATATGGAGTGGGTTATGGTACGGTGTGGGTTGCAATATGTAGTGGGTTACAATATGGAGTGGGTGGGTTGCAGTATGGAGTGGGTTACAGTATGGAGTGGGTTACAATATGGAGTGGGTTAGTGGGTTGCAATATGGAGTGGGTTACAATATGAAGTGGGTTATGGTACGGAGTGGGTTACAATATGGAGTGAGTTATGGTATGGAGTGGGTTACAATATGGAGTGGGTTACAATATGGAGTGGGTTACAATATGGAGTGGATTATAGTATGAAGTGGGTTATGGTACGGAGTGGGTTACAATATGGAGTGGGTTACAGTATGGAGTGGTATACAATATGAAGTAGGTTACAATATGGAGTGGGTTACAATATGGAGTGGGTTACAATATGGAGTGTGTTACAGTATGGAGTGGGTTATGGTATGGAGTGGGTTATGCTATGGAGTGGGTTACAATATGGAGTGTGTTACAGTATGGAGTGGGTTATGGTATGGAGTGGGTTACAATATGGAGTGGGTTACAATGTGGAGTGTGTTACAGTATGGAGTGGGTTACAATATGGAGTGTGTTACAGTATGGAGTGGTTATGCTATGGAGTGGGTTACAATATGGAGTGTGTTACAGTATGGAGTGGGGGTATGGTGGGTTACAATATGGAGTGGGTAACAATATGGAGTGGGTTATGGTATGGAGTGGGTTACAATATGGAGTGGGTTACAATATGGAGTGGGTTACAGCAATATGGGAGTGGGTTACAATATGGAGTGGGTTACAATATGGAGTGGGTTACAGTATGGTTACAGTATGGAGTGGGTTATAATATGGAGTGGGTTACAATATGGAGTGGGTTACAATATGGAGTGGGTTATAATATGGAGTGGGTTACAATATAGAGTGGGTTATGGTACGGAGTGGGTTACAATATGGAGTGGGTTAAAGTATGGAGAGGGTTATGGTATGAAGTCGGTTACAATATGGAGTGGGATACAATATGGAGTGGGTTACAATATGGAGTGGGTTACAACATGTAGTGGCTTACAGTCTGGAGTGGGTTACAATATGGAGTGGATTACAGTCTGGAGTGGGTTACAATATGGAGTGGGATACAATATGGAGTGGGTTACAATATGGAGTGGGTTACAATATGGAGTGGGTTACAGTCTGGAGTGGGTTACAATATGGAGTGGGTTACAGTATGGATTGAGATACAATATGGAGTGGGTTGCAGTATGGAGTGGGTTACAATATGGAGTGGGTTATGGTACGTAGTGGGTTACAATATGGAGTGGGTTACAATATGGAGTGGGTTACAGTATGGAGTGGGTTACAGTATGGAGTGGGTTACAGTATGGAGTGGGTTACATTATGGATTGGGTTACAATATGGAGTGGGTTACAGTATGGAGTGGGTTACAGTATGGAGTGGGTTACATTATGGATTGGGTTACAATACAGACACAGGGTGGGTTACGGTATGGAGTGGGTTACAATATGGAGTGGATTAAAATATGGAGTGGGTTATAGTATGGAGTGGGTTATAGTATGGAGTGACTTACAATATGGAGTGTTTTACAATATGGAGTGGGTTACAATATGGAGTGGGTTGCAGTATGGAGTGGGTTACAATATGGAGTGGGTTATGGTACGTAGTGGGTTATAGTATGGAGTGAGTTACAATATGGAGTGTTTTACAATATGGAGTGGGTTACAATATGGAGTGGGTTGCAGTATGGAGTGGGTTACAATATGGAGTGGGTTATGGTACGTAGTGGGTTACAATATGGAGTGGGTTACAATATGGAGTGGGTTACAGTATGGAGTGGATTAAAATATGGAGTGGATTACAATATGGAGTGGATTACAATATGGAGTGGGTTACAATATGGAGTGGATTACAATATGGAGTGTGTTACAGTATGGAGTGGGTTATGGTATGGAGTGGGTTACAATATGGAGTGTGTTACAGTATGGAGTGGGTAACAATATGGAGTGGGTTAAAATATGGAGTGGGTTATGGTACAGAGCGGATTACAATATGGAGTGGGTTACAATATGGAGTGGGTTATGCTATGGAGTGGGTTACAATATGGAGTGTGTTACAGTATGGAGTGGGTTATGGTATGGAGTGGGTTACAATATGGAGTGGGTTACAATGTGGAGTGTGTTACAGTATGGAGTGGGTAACAATATGGAGTGTGTTACAGTATGGAGTGGGTTATGCTATGGAGTGGGTTACAATATGGAGTGTGTTACAGTATGGAGTGGGTTATGGTATGGAGTGGGTTACAATATGGAGTGTGTTACAGTATGGAGTGGGTTATGGTATGGAGTGGGTTACAATATGGAGTGGGTTACAATATGGAGTGGGTTACAATATGGAGTGGGTTACAATATGGAGTGTGTTACAGTATGGAGTGGGTAACAATATGGAGTGGGTTATGGTACGGAGTGGGTTACAATATGGAGTGGGTTATAATATGGAGTGGGTTACAATATAGAGTGGGTTATGGTACGGAGTGGGTTACAATATGGAGTGGGTTAAAGTATGGAGAGGGTTATGGTATGAAGTCGGTTACAATATGGAGTGAGTTATGGTACGGAATGGGTTACAATATGGAGTGGGATACAATATGGAGTGGGTTACAATATGGAGTGGGTTACAACATGTAGTGGGTTACAGTCTGGAGTGGGTTACAATATGGAGTGGATTACAGTCTGGAGTGGGTTACAATATGGAGTGGGATACAATATGGAGTGGGTTACAATATGGAGTGGGTTACAATATGGAGTGGGTTACAGTCTGGAGTGGGTTACAATATGGAGTGGGTTACAGTACGTAGTGGGTTACAATATGGAGTGGGTTACAATATGGTGTGGGTTACGGTATGGAGTGGGTTATGATATGGAGTGGGTTACAATATGGAGTGGGTTATAGTATGGAGTGGGTTATAGTATGGAGTGAGTTACAATATGGAGTGTTTTACAATATGGAGTGGGTTACAATATGGAGTGGGTTGCAGTATGGAGTGGGTTACAATATGGAGTGGGTTATGGTACGTAGTGGGTTACAATATGGAGTGGGTTACAATATGGAGTGGGTTACAGTATGGAGTGGGTTACAGTATGGAGTGGGTTACATTATGGATTGGGTTACAATACAGACACAGGGTGGGTTACGGTATGGAGTGGGTTACAATATGGAGTGGGTTACAGTATGGAGTGGGTTACAATATGGAGTGGGTTACAATATGGAGTTGGTTACAATATGGAGTGGGTTACAATATGGTGTGGGTTACAATATGGAGTGGGTTACAATATGGAGTGGGTTACAATATGGAGTTGGTTACTATATGGAGTGGGTTACAATATGGAGTGGGTTACAATATGGAGTGGGTTACAGTATGGAGTGGGTTACAATATGGAGTGGGTTACAATATGGAGTTGGTTACAATATGGAGTGGGTTACAATATGGAGTGGGTTACAGTATGGAGTGGGTTACAATATGGAGTGGGTTACAATATGGAGTGGGTTACAATATGGAGTGGGTTACAATATGGAGTGGGTTACAATATGGAGTGGGTTACAATATGGAGTGGGTTACAGTATGGAGTGGGTTACAATATGGAGTAGGTTACAATATGGAGTGGGTTATGGTATGAAGTGGGTTATGGTACGGAGTGGGTTACAATATGGAGTGGGTTACAGTATGGAGTGGGTTACAATATGGAGTGGGTTACAATATGGAGTGGGTTACAATATGGAGTGGATTACAATATGGAGTGTGTTACTGTATGGAGTGGGTTATGGTATGGAGTGGGTTACAATATGGAGTGTTTTACAGTATGGAGTGGGTAACAATATGGAGTGGGTTACAATATGGAGTGGGTTATGGTACAGAGCGGGTTACAATATGAAGTGGGTTACAATATGGAGTGGGTTATGGTACGGAGTGGGTTACAATATGGAGTGGTTTACAATATGGAGTGGGTTTTGGTACGGAGTGGGTTACAATATGGAGTGGGTTATAATATGGAGTGGGTTATGGTGTGGAGTGTGTTACAATATGGAGTGGGTTACAATATGGAGTGGGTTACAGTATGGAGTGGGTTACAAATCAAATCAAATAAAATGTATTTATATAGCCCTTCGTACATCAGCTGATATCTCAAAGTGCTGTACAGAAACCCAGCCTAAAACCCCCAACAGCAAGCAATGCAGGTGTAGAAGCACGGTGGCTAGGAAAAACTCCCTAGAAAGGCCAAAACCTAGGAAGAAACCTAGAGAGGAACCAGGCTATGTGGCGTGGCCAGTCCTCTTCTGGCTGTGCCGGGTGGAGATTATAACAGAACATGGCCAAGATGTTCAAATGTTCATAAATGACCAGCATGGTCGTATAATAATAAGGCAGAACAGTTGAAACTGGAGCAGCAGCACGATCAGATGGACTGGGGACAGCAAGGAGTCATCATGTCAGGTAATCCTGGGGCATGGTCCTAGGGCTCAGGTCCTCCTCCGAGAGAAGGAGAGAATTAGAGAACGCACACTTAGATTCACACAGGACACCGAATAGGACAGGAGAAGTACTCCAGATATAACAAACTGACCCTAGCCCCTCGACACATAAACTACTGCAGCATAAATACTGGAGGCTGAGACAGGAGGGGTCAGGAGACACTGTGGACCCATCCGAGGACACCCCCGGACAGGGCCCAACAGGAAGGATATAACCCCACCCACTTTGCCAAAGAACAGCCCCCACACCACTTACAGTATGGAGTGGGTTACAATATGGAGTGGGTTACAGTATGGAGTGGGTTACAGTATGGAGTGGGTTACAGTATGGAGTGGTTTACAATATGGAGTGGGTTACACTATGGAGTGAGTTACAGTATGGAGTGGGTTACAATATGGAGTAGGTCACAATATGGAGTGGATTACAAATTGAAGTGGGTTACAGTATGGAGTGGGTTACAGTATGGAGTGGTTTACAATATGGAGTGGGTTACACTATGGAGTGAGTTACAGTATGGAGTGGGTTACAATATGGAGTGGGTTACAGTATGGAGTGGGTTACAGTATGGAGTGGGTTACAATATGGATTGGGTTACAATACAGACACAGGGTGGGTTACGGTATGGAGTGGGTTACAATATGGAGTGGGTTACAGTATGGAGTGGGTTACAATATGGAGTGGGTTATGGTACGGAGTGGGTTACAATATGGAGTGGGTTACAATATGGAGTGGGTTATGGTATGGAGTCGGTTTCAATATGGAGTGGGTTACAATATAGAGTGGGTTATGGTATGGAGTGGGTTAAAATATGGAGTGGGTTACAGTATGGAGTGGGTTACAGTATGGAGTGGGTTACAGTATGGAGATGGTTACAATATGGAGTGGGTTACAATATGGAGTGGGTTACAATATGGAGTGGGTTATGGTACGGAGTGGGTTACAGTATGGAGTGGGTTACAATATGGAGTGGGTTACAATATGGAGTGGGTTATGGTACGGAGTGGGTTGCAATATGGAGTGGGTTACAGTATGGAGTGGGATACAGTATGGAGTGGGTTACAGTATGGAGTGGGTTACAATATGGAGTGGGTTAAAATATGGAGTGGGTTATGGTACGGAGTGGGTTGCAATATGGAGTGGGTTATGGTACGTAGTGGGTTACAATATGGAGTGGGTTACAAGTGGGTCCTCCTCCAGACATTAATCTTTACTGTGGTTATCTGCATGCTGGCACTGATTTATCTACTACCACCAGTCCCTCTCCTCTACCATTCTTCCCCACAACGATCGGCTGGTCCCTGGAGTCCCCTTCAATTTAATGGACGCTGTGCTGTTACTCTCTGTTTTCCCACCAATTTGTGTTCCCTTTTGTCTGGGATGAATGGGATGAAGTGCAGATCCTGATTTACTCTACCAGATGTATGACCTTGTGAATATGTTATGTTTATGAACAGGACGTACTCTGGATGAGCCGTACTGGTCAGTTTAAACTTTTAACAATAGTTTTCTTTCGTACCCATCTTCAACATAATGTTCAGAATGTACCAGACATGTTCTCTATAGACCTTCAACATAATGTTCAGAATGTACCAGAAATGTTCTCTACAGACCTTCAACATAATGTTCAGAATGTACCAGACATGTTCTCTATCGACCTTCAACATAATGTTCAGAATGTACCAGACATGTTCTCTATAGACCTTCAACATAATGTTCAGAATGTACCAGACATGTTCTCTATAGACCTTCAACATAATGTTCAGAGTGTACTAGACATGTTCTCTATAGACCTTCAACATAATGTTCAGAATGTACCAGACATGTTCTCTATAGACATTCAACATAATGTTCAGAATGTACCAGACATGTTCTCTATAGACCTTCAACATAATGTTCAGAATGTACCAGACATGTTCTCTATAGACCTTCAACATAATGTTCAGAATGTACCAGACATGTTCTCTATAGACCTTCAACATAATGTTCAGAATGTACTAGACATGTTCTCTATAGACCTTCAACATAATGTTCAGAATGTACCAGACATGTTCTCTCTAGACATTCAACATAATGTTCAGAATGTACCAGACATGTTCTCTATAGACCTTCAACATAATGTTCAGAATGTACCAGAAATGTTCTCTACAGACCTTCAACATAATGTTCAGAATGTACCAGACATGTTCTCTATAGACCTTCAACATAATGTTCAGAATGTACCAGACATGTTCTCTATAGACCTTCAACATAATGTTCAGAATGTACTAGACATGTTCTCTATAGACCTTCAACATAATGTTCAGAATGTACCAGACATGTTCTCTCTAGACATTCAACATAATGTTCAGAATGTACCAGACATGTTCTCTCTAGACATTCAACATAATGTTCAGAATGTACCAGACATGTTCTCTATAGACCTTCAACATAATGTTCAGAATGTACCAGACATGTTCTCTCTAGACATTCAACATAATGTTCAGAATGTACCAGACATGTTCTCTCTAGACATTCAACATAATGTTCAGAATGTACCAGACAAGTTCTCTATAGACCTTCAACATAATTTTCAGAATGTACCAGACATGTTCTCTATAGACCTTTTATTGAACCTTTATTTAACTTTGCAAGTCAATTAATTACGATTCAGGGTTGGCCTACCGAACTCGGACGACACTGGGACAATTCAAATTAAATCAAATCAAATTTATTTATATAGCCCTTCGTACATCAGCTGATATCTCAAAGTGCTGTACAGAAACCCAGCCTAAAACCCCAAACAGCAAGCAATGCAGGTGTAGAAGCACGGTGGCTAGGAAAAACTCCCTAGAAAGGCCAACACCTTGGAAGAAACCTAGAGAGGAACCAGGCTAATTGGGGTGGCCAGTCCTCTTCTGGCTGTGCCGGGTGGAGATTATAACAGAACATGGCCAAGATGTTCAAATGTTCATAAATGACCAGCATGGTCGAATAATAATAAGGCAGAACAGTTGAAACTACTGCAGCATAAATACTGGAGGCTGAGACAGGAGGGGTCAGGAGACACTGTGGCCCCATCCGAGGACACCCCGGACAGGGCCAAACAGGAAGGATATAACCCCACCCACTTTGCCAAAGCACAGCCCCCACACCACTAGAGGGATATCTTCAACCACCAACTTACCATCCTGAGACAAGGCTGAGTATAGCCCACAAAGATCTCCGCCATGGCACAACCCAAGGGGAGGCGCCAACCCAGACAGGATGACCACATCAGTGAATCAACCCACTCAGGTGACGCACCCCTTCCAGGGACGGCATGAGAGAGCCCCAGTAAGCCAGTGACTCAGAAAGAGGGGAACCGGCCAGGCAGAGACAGCAAGGGCGGTTCGTTGCTCCAGAGCCTTTCCGTTCACCTTCCCACTCCTGGGCCAGACTACACTCAATCATATGACCCACTGAAGAGATGAGTCTTCAGTAAAGACTTAAAGGTTGAGACCGAGTTTGCGTCTCTGACATGGGTAGGCAGACCGTTCCATAAAAATGGAGCTCTATAGGAGAAAGCCCTGCCTCCAGCTGTTTGCTTAGAAATTCTAGGGACAATTAGGAGGCCTGCGTCTTGTGACCGTAGCATACGTGTAGGTATGTACGGCAGGACCAAATCAGAGAGATAGGTAGGAGCAAGCCCATGTAATGCTTTGTAGGTTAGCAGTAAAACCTTGAAATCAGCTCTTGCTTTGGCAGGAAGCCAGTGTAGAGAGGCTAGCACTGGAGTAATATGATAAAAAAATTGGTTCTAGTCAGGATTCTAGCAGCCGTATTTAGCACCAACTGAAGTTTATTTAGTGCTTTATTCGGGTAGCCGGAAAGTAGAGCATTGCAGTAGTCTAACCTAGAAGTGACAAAAGCATGGATAAATTTTTCTGCATCATTTTTGGACAGAAAGTTTCTGATTTTTGCAATGTTACGTAGATGGAAAAAAGCTGTCCTTGAAATGGTCTTGATATGTTCTTCAAAAGAGAGATCAGGGTCCAGAGTAACGCCGAGGTCCTTCACAGTTTTATTTGAGACGACTGTACAACCATTAAGATTAATTGTCAGAATCAACAGAAGATCTCTTTGTTTCTTGGGACCTAGAACAAGCATCTCTGTTTTGTCCGAGTTTAAAAGTAGAAAGTTTGCAGCCATCCACTTCCTTATGTCTGAAACACATGCTTCTAGCAAGGGCAATTTTGGGGCTTCACCATGTTTCATTGAAATGTACAGCTGTGTGTCATCCGCATAGCAGTGAAAGTTAACATTATGTTTTCGAATAACATCCCCAAGAGATAAAATATATAGTGAAAACAATAGTGGTCCTAAAACGGAACCTTGAGGAACGCCGAAATTTACAGTTGATTTGTAAGAGGACAAACCATTCACAGAGACAAACTGATATCTTTCCGACAGATAAGATCTGAACTAAACCAGGCCAACTGTGCTCCACCCTATGGGACTCCCAATCACTGCCGGTTGTGTTACAGTCTGGAATCGAACTAGGGTCTGTAGTAACTCCTCTTGCTCAGATACAGTGCCTCAGACTGCTGCTCCTCTCGGGAGCCTTGTCTCTCTAGACCTTGACACTGACTTCAACCCTTTGGCCACATTGGTGTGTCTTTCAACACTGTTATCACTAAGCAGTGTGTAGTGATTAGGGATGGGCATTTAAAATGATTTCACTATTTTAATAATATCATGGTAGTCGGAAGACATGAGTCATCAGCATGCATAGATACACAGTCTTCACTCATAGATTGAAAATAATAAGGGGCATAGACAGCTGCCCTGGGGAATGCCTGACTCTACCTGGATTATGTTGTAGATACACCCTCTGTGTTCTCTTGGACAGGTAACTTTTTATCCACAATATAGCAGGGGGTTAAATTCATAACACATACGTTTTCCCAGCAGCAGATTATGATCAATAATGTCAAAACCCACACTGAAGTCTAACAAAACAGCCCCCACAATCTTTGTATTATAATTTTCTCTCAGCTGATCATCAGTCATTTGTATAAGTGCTGTACATTTTGAATATCCTTCCCTATAAGCGTGCTGAAAATCTGTTGTTGCTTTGTTTACTATAAAATACCAATGTATCTGGTCAAACACAAATTACTAGTACACGGTTTACTAAGTGTTGGTAGCAGGCTGATTGGTTGGCTGTTTGAATCAGTAGAGGGTGCTTTACTATGATTGGGTAATGGATTGACTTTTGCTTCCCTCCAGGCCTGAGGGCACACACTTTCCTGTAGGCTTAGATTGAAGAGATGGCCAATAGGAGAGTCAATATCATCCGCAATAATCCTCAGTCATTTTCAATGGGCTGGACTTTAGGTGAGGCAGATGAACCTGTAGCCATATGACTGCAACATTATTTAACATATGATCTTACCACTCTTCTCTTTACAGGAATATGACTCTGAACATAAATGGCAACACCTCCACCATTGGCATTCCTGTATCTTCTGAAGATGTTGAAATCATGTATTGGTTCCACTGTATCATTAAAAAGATTTTATCTAAGTGAATTTCAGAGATAGTCCATATATTAAACAGATTCTTATCTGTTACTAGCAAGTTATCAATGTCATGAACCTTGTTTCTCAGGCTACATATGTTAATGTGGGCTTTATCAAGCACTTTTACGGGATTCTTTGTTGTTTTTGTTGTTTTACTGGGAGTCTTATCAGAGGTAGACTAGACAGTGATATTTATGCTTGAGCTGATAGTGCAGGGTGATCTGCACACAGTGGACTTCCTATTAAAACCTATTGGAACTACCCATACCGGATCCGGGAGAATTGTCATCAACTGCACTAATTAGCATAGCGCAACGGTCAAAAACTATTACTAGAAAATATTAAAACCTCTTAAGCCTCCCCCCTACTTTTTCGAAAATTCTGTTAAAAATCGCGCAACATTTTGGCGTCCTGCTACTCATGCCAGGAATATAGTATATGCATATGATTAGTATGTGTGGATAGAAAACACTCAGACGTTTCTAAAACTGTTTAAATCACGGCTGTGACTATAACAGAACGTCTGTTTCATCGAAAAGCGCAGGAAAATTTGATCACTGGAGATGGAAAAAAATATCCATGCGCCACTTCAACCCATTGTTAAAGGTGAACCGTATTAAATGAGGCCGAGGTTGCAGTACCTACAGCTTCCACAGGATGTATAGAGTCTTCTCATTTGATTCTGATTTGATTCTTGGTAGATCCGACCAAAGGGAACCGATTCCCTCCGACCACCAACTTGATGCATCGTCTCTGTGTTTTTCCGGACATTTTTTCCACACGACCAGCTATCGAATTTACATCGCCTCCTGTTGATTTTTATAGCTTATTAACGTGTAGTAATACCTAAAGTTGCATTAGAAAGGTATTTCGAAATTTTATCGTCGACTTTTTAACTTTAAAAAAAAGACGTTACGTTATGAAACGCTATTTTTTTCCGTTTATCACACAGTCTTCATAGATCGATATCTAGGCTATATATGGACCGATTTAATCCAAAAAAAAGACCCAGTATTGATTATGGGACATCAAGGAGTGCCAAGAAAGAAGATGGTCAAAGGTAATGAATGTTTTATATTTTATTGTGTGGTGTGTGTAGCGCCGACTATGCTAATTCTTTTGTTTACATCCCCTACGGGTCTTTTGGGGTGTTACATGCTATCAGATAATAGCTTCTCATGCTTTCGCCGAAAAGCATTTTAAAAATCTGACTCGGTGCCTGGATTCACAACGAGTGTAGCTTTATTTCAATACCAAGCATGTGTATTTTAATGAACGTTTGCGTTTTAACTAATACTATTAGCGTTTAGCGTAGCGCATTTGCATTTCCAGAGCTCTAGTTGGGACGTCTGCGTCTCAAGTAGGATCAAGAGGTTTTAATATTCATGAAATCACAAGTGAAATATAGTGAAACACAGCTTAGCCTTTTGTTAATCATCCTGTCATCTCCGATTTTGAAATTATGCTTTACAGCCAAAGCAAGACAAGCGTTTGTGTAAGTTTATCGATAGCCTAGCATAGCATTATGTCCAGCTAGCAGCAGGAAGCTTGGTCACGAAAATCAGAAAAGCAATCAAATTAACCGTTTACCTTTGATGATCTTTGGATGTTTTCACTGACGAGACTCCCAGTTAGACAGCAAATGTTCCTTTTGTTCCATAAAGATTATTTTTGTTCCCAAAATACCTTCGTTTGTTGGTCACGTTATGTTGAGAAATCCACCGGAAATAGCGGTCACGACAACTCCAAAATGTTTTCCAAATGATATCCATAATATCGACAGAAACACGGCAAACATTTTTTATAATCAATCCTCAAGGTGTTTTTCAAATATCTATTCGATAATATATCAACCGGGACAATTGGCTTTTCAGTAGGAGTGAGAGGAAAAATGACTACCTCTGTCTTTTACGCAAGAATCACTCTGAGAGCCCTCAGCTGGCCACTTACGCAATATAGTCGTTTACGCTCATTCTTCAACATAAAGGCGTGAAACTACGTCAAAATGCTGTAGACACCTTAGGGAACACATAGAAAAAGGAATCTCGTTGATATCCTTTTCAATGGCCAATAGGGGTGCATAGGAACACAACGGTTTCAAAAGAAGAGGCACTTCCTGATTGGATTTTCTTTTGCCTGCAATATCAGTTCTGTTATACTCACAGACAATATTTTGACAGTTTTGGAAACTTCAGAGTGTTTTCTATCCTAAGCTGTCATTATATGCATATTCTACTATCTGGTCCTGAGAAATAGGCGGTTTACTTTGGGAACGTTATTTTTACAAAAATAAAAATAGTGCCCCCTAGTTTAATTAAGGCAAACCACCTCAGTGCTAACAGGTCCTTAGGCACATGAGTACTGCATACATTTGCTGTAGGTTTGACAGAGGCATTCAGGGGAGATAGAGGGACAAATTAGGTTACTTACATTATGATTGCCAATGCGTCTGGGACAATGTGTCACGCCCTGACCTTAGTATTCTTTGTTTTCTTTATTGTTTTGGTTAGGTCAGGGTGTGACATGGGTGATGTATGTGTGTTTTTGTACTGTCTAGGGTTTTTGTAGGTTTATGGGGTCGTTTACTATCTAGGTGTTTATGTATGTCTATGGTTGCCTAGATTGGTTCTCAGTTAGAGGCAGCTGTTTATCGTTGTCTCTAATTGGGAAACATATTTAGGCAGCCATCTTCTTTGGGTATTTCGTGGGTTATTGTCTGTGTTTGCACTTTTGTATCATAGATTCACGGTCGGTGTGTTATTTTGTATAGTTTGTTTCGTGTCTATCTTTATTAAAAGTATCATGTATTCACATTACGCTGCGCCTTGGTCTCCTCCATTCAACGAACGTGACACAATGGACATTTGCAGCAGCACTATGACAACTCAGCGACACAATGGTAGGGATTATCTGAGCAGGGCTTGGGTCACTGATAAGTCATGGTCTCAACTCAGCCTTGAAATGTACTGACAGGCTCCAGGAGATATTTTGAATGAACTCCGTCATTGCTGCAGAGCATCTTCTGTTTTCAAAAGGTGTCAAAGTTATCAGTAAATATCATGCCAACAGAGCTACAGTAGTCTTTTAACCATGTGTGTAATGCCAGTAGCCTCCTGAAACTTTCAAAGCCGTGGCCCAGCGACGGTACCGGTTCTGAAATAATTGGCCAGTTTTGGAATCTTTCAGAGCTAGAATTAGCTCTTTAAAATCTATATTTTGAGCTGTTCTGAACTAGCCCTCCTAATGTCATTTGATTCCACATGGACAAAGACAGCATCAGCCCCCAGCAGCTGTTGTAGAACAGTAGGAAGTAGCCTCGTAATGTCCTATACTCGTGTTCCAGGAAAGCAAAAGAGTTTTTGCCAATGGGAACCAAGATGTTTCTCACCATAGTGCTGCTGATGATGTCAGCTGGTGAAATGACTGAGGAGGTCCGGCCATTTTTCCTCCTTGAGTGGTTTAGAAGACCCCCTACAGGACCAATGGGAGGTGGGGCCCAATGGACCCGAGCCAGCCGCAGGACCAATGGGAGGTGGGGCCCAATGGACCCGAGCCAGCCGTAGAGTCCATGGTGGCTGATGAAAGGGCCAGTCTCAGACACTCTCACGGTCCTGTGAGGGGGTGAGCTATGAAGATCTGAACCAGAGGTAGGATCCCCACAGAGCTGCCTAAAACAACAGCCGGCGAGACGGGAGAGGAAATGCGCCCAATCCTACGTGTCACGTGATTCAGGAGACCCTTCTAGGACTTGCGAGAGGCAGAATCTCTAGGCGCCCGGTTCAAGCCTCCCACAACCAACAAAGCCTCATTCACCATTGAAGTCACCGGAGAGGGAGACAGAACGAAGGAGCAGGTTCTTCTGGAAGCCATCTCGAAGTGGAAGCCCCCAGGGATGAAGGTGCCGGAACCTCTGGATCCTGTGCAGCGAAGCTTTTGAAGTCTCCATCCGGCTTCCCACCACCAAGGAGGCTCCTATTGGCTCCTATTGGCCCTTATTGGCTCCTAATGGCCCCTATTTGCTCGTATTTGCCCCTATTGGCCCCTATTGGCTCCTATTGGCCCCTATTGCCAAAGGCTGCCGCTTTTGACTTCCACGATGAGGACGTGCCTCCATGGCTGGTTGGTAGGGAATAAAAACATCAACAATCGAAACATCCACTAAGTCATCCAGAAGCATCCTTCTAACTCCATTCTCCAGGGAGGGGGAGACCACTTCAGGAGGGATCCCTGTTAGCCTAGCTCCTCTGAATACTAACCCTAACCCCTATGATATCTATATCCTGTCTCAATACTAACCCTAACCCCTATGATATCTATATCCTGTCTCAATACTATCCTTAACCCATATGATATCTATCTCCTGTCTCAATACTAACCCTAACCCCAGTGATATCTATATCCTGTCTCAATACTAACCCTAACCCCTATGATATCTATATCCTGTCTCAATACTAACCCTAACCCCTATGATATCTATCTCCTGTCTGAATACTAACCCTAACCCATATGATATCTATATCCTGTCTCAATACTAACCCTAACCCCTATGATATCTATATCCTGTCTCAATACTATCCTTAACCCATATGATATCTATCTCCTGTCTCAATACTAACCCTAACCCCAGTGATATCTATATCCTGTCTCAATACTAACCCTAACCCCTATGATATCTATATCCTGTCTCAATACTAACCCTAACCCCTATGATATCTATATCCTGTCTCAATACTAACCCTAACCCCTATGATATCTATATCCTGTCTCAATACTAACCCTAACCCCTATGATATCTATATCCTGTCTCAATACTAACCCTAACCCATATGATATCTATATCCTGTCTCAATACTAACCCTAACCCATATGATATATATCTCTTGTCTGAATCGGCTAAATACTTGGCTCTGACTATTTCTATCAGGAATATGAACGTTTAAATCAAGTCAAATACTAACCTTCATATTGTGCAACAATAATTAGGCACACAGCGATTCACATATTCAAACAAATCAAATTCCACATTTATGAGACACATGTTAAGGAGGTGTACACTTTCAATAATTATTTTGTAAACTCACCCATATTTTTATTCAAAATGTATTAGATAGTGACACACGTTAAATCAGAAATCCAATTTGTTGGTTATGAAACATATGTAGAGAAGAACTGTGTAAACTAATGATCTCCTGGGCCTCCACTCCTCCTCTCACACTGCACCTGATATTACATCTGCTTAAAACTCAATCACGGAAAATGAAGACTCCATTTGACAAATTTTAATAAAGATAAGTCTCTATCATTGAATCAGGGAATGCTAATCGGTCCTTTCATTCGGTGGCAGTAGATAATGTCACCCTAGCTTGAGGCTCTTATTTTGCAATAAAGCATTTACATTCTAATGATTTTATTATAGCTCTTACAGCCTGTCAGCGCTAGGCTCAGCCAGATCCGTCTCCCCCACCACCACCACACTCCCCCTTCAAATCGCCTAGCAAATTGTATCAGCTATCAGCTCATACTGCTTTTATCACGGCAGCCCAGTGGCAAGCCTGGGCCCTCCACAATGAGATGTCTACAGCTTGAAGAGTCTGTATTTAATCATTTCTCTCTATTGTTCTGCTTACAGTGCATAAATAAGTTCTTCAAATCACCTCCTGCGTGCCCCTGACAATGAAACAAAGGATGGGTCTTATTCAGTTTCCTTGCAGTCTTTTCTGTTTCTCCTTTCATATTTGCTGAAGGCAATGTTTTTATTCACTAACCTATCATCTCTGAATGGTTCAAAATGAGCAGAAGGCTTTTGACATCCAGATAAACAGACTTCTGATGACAGAACAGGAACCTCAGCAGAGAGAGAGACCCTGTGGCCGGTGCAGCTAGAGTTGAAGATATTGTTCTTCCTATATAGAGAAATCTAAATACTGACTGGTCAAAAGAAGAAATGGTTACCCTATGATACTCTGGTCAATACTAACTTAGTGGAAGATATCTTATGGTTACAATGTGGGATACTCTTAGTGGTTATACTGTGGAATACTAATAAATGTGGAATAGTCTTAGTGGTTACAATGTGGAATACTATTAGTGGTTTATACTGTGGAATACTTAGTGGTTTTAATGTGGAATAGTCTTGGTGGTTATTTATACCCTTATGGTTACAATGTGGAATACTCTTAGTGGTGGAATACTAATAGTGGTTTTAATGTGGAATAGTCTTGGTGGTTATAATGTCTCAATACTCTTAGTGGTTACAATGTGGAATACTGGAATACCCTTAGTGGTTATAATGTGGAATACTAATAGTGGTTACAATGTGGAATACTATTAGTGGTTATACTGTGGAATACTAATAGTGGTTTTAATGTGGAATAGTCTTGGTGGTTATAATGTGGAATACTCTTAGTGGTTACAATGTGGGATACTCTTGGTGTTTATAATGTGGGATACTCTTAGTGGTTACAATGTGGAATACTCTTAGTGGTTATAATGTGGAATACTCTTAGTGGTTACAATGTGGAATACTCTTAGTGGTTATAATGTGGAATACTCTTAGTGGTTATAATGTGGAATACTCTTAGTAGTTATAATGTGGAATACTCTTAGTGGTTATAATGTGGAATACTCTTAGTGGTTACAATGTGGAATACTATTAGTGGTTATACTGTGGAATACTAATAGTGGTTTTAATGTGGAATACTCTTAGTGGTGATAATGTGGAATACTCTTAGCGGTTATAATGTGGAATACTCTTAGTGGTTACAATGTGGAATACTATTAGTGGTTATACTGTGGAATACTAATAGTGGTTTTAATGTGGAATACTCTTAGTGGTGATAATGTGGAATACTCTTAGCGGTTATAATGTGGAATACTCTTTATCTGCATTTTAAATAATGTTACTTACTATATAATTTGCATAGGTATTTTATATACACATTTAAGACATTTCAAAATGTATTCAGTACTTTGCATATAATATGTGCAGTCACTACAGATTTCTAGACCACTTCTAATGTAAGACATTTATTCCTGAACAGTGGAAATTCAACGAACCCTTTCAGAGAGGTTCACGTGACAGTATCTTTTTCACATAGGCTCTGGTTCATTCTCAGGCTTGGAATATACCAGATGTATTGCTGAACTCCTCATATCATCACACAGTTAGAGGCACATTTGTGACACTCAGAATGTATCAGTCTCTCCATATTTAACTGAAGAGTGTTTTTTGTCATTGGTGCATGGCTTAACTTCTCATGGAGCTGGTCACAGTGTGATGCTGTCTCTCAGAGTGTAGATAACATCAATGAAATCCCACTAACTCCCTCGCTGTGAAGATGACTGCTTAGTCTCTTCAGCAGCACAGAGACCCAACAGTACCGGAATCAACCACAGAGACGCAACAGTACCAGAATGAACCACAGAGACCCAACAGAAACAGAATGAACTACAGAGACGCAACAGTACCGGAATCAACCACAGAGACGCAACAGTACCAGAATGAACCACAGAGACCCAACAGAACCGGAATGAACCACAGAGACCCAACAGAACCAGAATGAACCACAGAGACCTAACAGTACCGGAATGAACCAGAGAGACCCAACAGAACCAGAATGAACCACAGAGACCCAACAGAACCAGAATGAACCACAGAGACCCAACAGAACCAGAATGAACCAGAGACCCAACAGAACCAGAATGAACCAGAGACCCAACAGAACCAGAATGAACCACAGCGACCAAACAGAACCAGATTGAACCAGAGACCCAACAGAACCAGAATGAACCAGAGAGACCCAACAGAACCAGAATGAACCAGAGAGACCCAACAGAACCAGAATGAACCAGAGACCCAACAGAACCAGAATGAACCAGAGACCCAACAGAACCAGAATGAACCACAGCGACCCAACAGAACCGGAATGAACAACAGAGACGCAACAGTACTGGAATGAACCACAGAGACCCAACAGAACCAGAATGAACCAGAAATCCAAAAGAACCAGAATGAACCACAGAGACCCAACAGAACCAGAATGAACCACAGAGACCCAACAGAACCAGATTGAACCAGAGACCCAACAGAACCAGAATAAACCAGAGACCCAAAAGAACCAGAATGAACCAGAGAGACCAAAAAGAACCAGAATGAACCAGAGAGACCCAACAGAACCAGAATGAACCAGAGAGACCCAACAGAACCAGAATGAACCAGAGACCCAACAGAACCAGAATGAACCAGAGACCCAACAGAACCAGAATGAACCACAGCGACCCAACAGAACCGGAATGAACAACAGAGACGCAACAGTACTGGAATGAACCACAGAGACCCAACAGAACCAGAATGAACCAGAAATCCAAAAGAACCAGAATGAACCACAGAGACCCAACAGAACCAGATTGAACCAGAATGAACCACAGAGACCCAACAGAACCAGATTGAACCAGAGACCCAACAGAACCAGAATAAACCAGAGACCCAAAAGAACCAGAATGAACCAGAGAGACCAAAAAGAACCAGAATGAACCAGAGAGACCCAACAGAACCAGAATGAACCAGAGAGACCCAACAGAACCAGAATGAACCAGAGACCCAACAGAACCAGAATGAACCAGAGACCCAACAGAACCAGAATGAACCACAGCGACCCAACAGAACCGGAATGAACAACAGAGACGCAACAGTACTGGAATGAACCACAGAGACCCAACAGAACCAGAATGAACCAGAAATCCAACAGAACCAGAATGAACCACAGAGACCCAACAGAACCGGAATGAACCACAGAGACCCAACAGAACCAGATTGAACCAGAGACCCAACAGAACCAGAATAAACCAGAGACCCAAAAGAACCAGAATGAACCAGAGAGACCAAAAAGAACCCGAATGAACCAGAGACCCAACCGAACCAGAATGAGCCACTGAGATCCAAAAGAACCAGAATGAACCAGAGACCCAAAAGAACCAAAATGAACCAGAAATCCAACAGAACTAGAATGAACCACAGAGACCCAACAGAACCAGAATGAGCCACAGAGATCCATAGCCGCTGACGTGAATGAATCCATAGCCGCAGGAAGTAGGGGCACTGAGGATGATGCAGTATCCCCTGAAAAACGGAATAAAAGTGAAGAAATAGTCATCTCAATATATTTCTGCAAAAAAACATTTCACTAAAGCAGGGCAATGGGTCTTTAATAGTCCTGTACTAGGGGACTGATACTGAGCTGTCTGCAGTGCTGGGTCTTTAATAGTCCTGTACTAGGGGACTGGTATAGAGCTGTCTTTAATAGTCCTGTACTAGGGGACTGATATAGAGCTGTCTGCAGTGCTGGGTCTTTAGTAGTCCTGTACTAGGGGACTGATACTGAGCTGTCTGCAGTGCTGGGTCTTTAATAGTCCTGTACTAGGGGACTGATATAGAGCTGTCTGCAGTGCTGGGTCTTTAATAGTCCTGTACTAGGGGACTGATACTGAGCTGCTGTCTGCAGTGCTGGGTCTTTAATAGTCCTGTACTAGGGGACTGGTATAGAGCTGTCTTTAATAGTCCTGTACTAGAGGACTGATATAGAGCTGTCTGCAGGGCAATGGGTCTTTAATAGTCCTGTACTAGGGGACTGATACTGAGCTGTCTGCAGTGCTGGGTCTTTAATAGTCCTGTACTAGGGGACTGGTATAGAGCTGTCTTTAATAGTCCTGTACTAGGGGACTGATATAGAGCTGTCTGCAGTGCTGGGTCTTTAATAGTCCTGTACTAGGGGACTGTATAGAGCTGTCTTTAATAGTCCTGTACAGTGACCTAGGGTCTTTAATAGTCCTGTACTAGGGGACTGATATAGAGCTGTCTTTAAGTCCTGTACTAGAGGACTGATATAGAGCTGTCTTTAATAGTCCTGTACTAGGGGACTGATATAGAGCTGCTGTAATGCAGTGCGATACAGAGCTGTCTTTAATAGTCCTGTACTAGGGGACTGATATAGAGCTGTCTTTAATAGTCCTGTACTAGGGACTGATCTAGAGCTGTCTTTAATAGTCCTGTACTAGGGGACCGATATAGAGCTGTCTTTAATAGTCCTGTACTAGAGGACTGATATAGAGCTGTCTGCAGTGCTGGGTCTTTAATAGTCCTGTACTAGGGGACTGATACTGAGCTGTCTGCAGTGCTGGGTCTTTAATAGTCCTGTACTAGGGGACTGGTATAGAGCTGTCTTTAATAGTCCTGTACTAGGGGACTGATATAGAGCTGTCTGCAGTGCTGGGTCTTTAATAGTCCTGTACTAGGGGACTGGTATAGAGCTGTCTTTAATAGTCCTGTACTAGGGGACCAATATAGAGCTGTCTTTAATAGTCCTGTACTAGGGGCGATATAGAGCTGTCTTTAATAGTCCTGTACTGAGGACTGATATAGAGCTGTCTTTAATAGTCCTGTACTAGGGGACCGATATAGAGCTGTCTTTAATAGTCCTGTACTAGGGGACCGATATAGAGCTGTCTTTAATAGTCCTGTACTAGGGGACTGGTATAGAGCTGTCTTTAATAGTCCTGTACTAGAGGACTGATATAGAGCTGTCTGCAGGGCAATGGGTCTTTAATAGTCCTGTACTAGGGGACTGATATAGAGCTGTCTGCAGTGCTGGGTCTTTAATAGTCCTGTACTAGGGGACTGATACTGAGCTGTCTGCAGTGCTGGGTCTTTAATAGTCCTGTACTAGGGGACTGGTATAGAGCTGTCTTTAATAGTCCTGTACTAGGGGACTGATATAGAGCTGTCTGCAGTGCTGGGTCTTTAATAGTCCTGTACTAGGGGACTGGTATAGAGCTGTCTTTAATAGTCCTGTACTAGGGGACCAATATAGAGCTGTCTTTAATAGTCCTGTACTAGGGGACCGATATAGAGCTGTCTTTAATAGTCCTGTACTAGAGGACTGATATAGAGCTGTCTGCAGTGCTGGGTCTTTAATAGTCCTGTACTAGGGGACTGATACTGAGCTGTCTGCAGTGCTGGGTCTTTAATAGTCCTGTACTAGGGGACTGGTATAGAGCTGTCTTTAATAGTCCTGTACTAGGGGACTGATATAGAGCTGTCTGCAGTGCTGGGTCTTTAATAGTCCTGTACTAGGGGACTGGTATAGAGCTGTCTTTAATAGTCCTGTACTAGGGGACCAATATAGAGCTGTCTTTAATAGTCCTGTACTAGGGGACCGATATAGAGCTGTCTTTAATAGTCCTGTACTAGAGGACTGATATAGAGCTGTCTTTAATAGTCCTGTACTAGGGGACCGATATAGAGCTGTCTTTAATAGTCCTGTACTAGGGGACCGATATAGAGCTGTCTTTAATAGTCCTGTACTAGGGGACCGATATAGAGCTGTCTTTAATAGTCCTGTACTAGAGGACTGATATAGAGCTGTCTTTAATTGTCCTGTACTAGGGGACTGATCTAGAGCTGTCTTTAATAGTCCTGTACTAGGGGACCGATATAGAGCTGTCTTTAATAGTCCTGTACTAGAGGACTGATATAGAGCTGTCTTTAATTGTCCTGTACTAGGGGACTGATCTAGAGCTGTCTGCAGTGCTGTAGCACGTGTTCCAGCAGGTGTATCTCACTGGTCATCCCCAAAGCCAACACCCACTTTGGCCACCTTTCCTTCCAGTTCTCTGCTGCCAGTGACTGGAACGAATTGCAAAAATCGTTGAAGTTGCAGACTAATATCTCCCTCACTAACTTCAAGCATCAGCTATCTGAGCAGCTTACCGATCTCTGCAGCTGTACATAGTCCATCTGTAAATAGCCCACTACCTCATCCCCATATTGTTTTTATTTACTCTTTTACATTATGCTTGGTGGTTTTGTCTCCTGACTTCATTATGCTTGGTGGTATTGTCTCCTGACTCCATTATATTTGGTGGTATTATCACCTGACTACATTATGTTTGGTGGTATTGTCTCCTGACTACATTATGTTTGGTGGTATTATCACCTGACTACATTATGTTTGGTGGTTTTGTCTCCTGACTTCATTATGCTTGGTGGTATTGTCTCCTGACTACATTATGTTTGGTGGTATTATCACCTGACTACATTATGTTTGGTGGTATTGTCTCCTGACTACATTATGTTTGGTGGTATTGTCTCCTGACTACATTATGTTTGTTGGTATTATCACCTGACTACATTATGTTTGGTGGTATTGTCTTCTGACTACATTATGCTTGGTGGTATTGTCTCCTGACTACAGTATGCTTGGTGGTATTGTCTTCTGACTACATTATGTTTGGTGGTATTGTCTTCTGACTACATTATGTTTGGTGGTATTGTCTTCTGACTACATTATGTTTGGTGGTATTGTCTCTCCTTACTACAGTATGCTTGGTGGTATTGTCTTCTGACTACATTATGTTTGGTGGTATTGTCTCTCCTGACTACATTATGTTTGGTGGTATTGTCTCTCCTTACTACAGTATGCTTGGTGGTATTGTCTCCTGACTACATTATGCTTGGTGGTATTGTCTCCTGACTACATTATGCTTGGTGGTATTGTCTCTCCTTACTACAGTATGCTTGGTGGTATTGTCTCTCCTGACTACATTAGTCTGACTTCATTATGCTTGGTGGTATTGTCTCTCCTTACTACAGTATGCTTGGTGGTATTATCACCTGACTACATTATGCTTGGTGTATTGTCTCCTGACTACATTATGCTTGGTGGTATTGTCTCCTGAGTATGCTGACTTACATTATGCTTGGTGGTATTGTCTCCTTACTACAGTATGCTTGGTGGTATTGTCTCTGACTACATTATGCTTGGTGGTATTGTCTCCTGACTACATTAGTCTGACTTCATTATGCTTGGTGGTATTGTTTTGTAAGTTTAACCAGAGTGCTTTCAAATCTATGAGCTCCCACTTGGGGCAGATTGGTCATGGTTTCTCCCACCTAGGGCAGATTGGTCATGGTAGCTTAATGTATCAACTTGAGATAGAAACCCTAAGAGAGACATTGACTAATTGGAGTGTTAAAACTCTGTTCTCTAACCTGCGCTCAAAGCTCTGTAAAATACAATGAATCAGTTGTGTCTGAAAGGCCGGATCTGCTCCTGGTGGTGGTGAGATGATGTTGAAGCCGTAAACCATCCCTCCTCTCCTGGTGGTGGTGAGATGATGTCGAAGCCGTAAACCATCCCTCCTCTCCTGGTGGTGGTGAGATGATGTTGAAGACGAAGCCGTAAACCATCCCTCCTCTCCAGGCTGTTAAACACCTGCCATTCTGACCCATTGTTCTCTTATTGCTGTTGTCCCTTTCACATGCTATTCTTTATTTGGAGTATATTATTACCCAGAAGCAGCTCCTCTTCCTGATGACCAAACATCAAACTAAGAGACAATGCTCCACAAAAGACCTCCCAGCTCCATGATGGTTTTTAATTTGTGGGAGGGTATCATGACTCTTTGGAGAGTTGACAAAGCAGTGAGTGTATTGTGGAGGAGAGACAGAGATGTGTCAACATGAAGAAGCCTTGTGGGTAATTCCTCTTTAAAAACCTGATTGGACAGATTTAGCTCTGTCTCTCAGGTCAGCCGAATAGGTAATAAACGAAAGCAGAGGAATTTGAGAATTTAAATAAAATAAGATGTTTATACACTGAATTGTTCTACAAAAACTGTTCCAATGTCAACTAAAACATTCCTGTCACGTTATGACATGTAGTCGTCACCTACAGAAACAACTAGACCAACTTAGACCAGCCT
>NW_024609465.1:0-20000 GCF_018296145.1 Oncorhynchus tshawytscha
ATGTCTGGTTCTGGCCCAATAGATTTCTCCATGACATAACACACACGTGTCTGAGGATAGGGCCGAACTTCAGGGTTATATTCAAACCGGACACAATTCATGTGTAAAAAACCGCCCACTCGATGTTATCCTATGAGAGAAAACGTTTGTGGAGGACATTGTGTTGTCCGTCAGAAAAGGCGTCAACGTTTTAATTTCCGATTTAACTACGGATCCCTCAACAAATTCAATTTGAAGAACACTCTTTATCCTGCCTCTTCACCCATCACCCCAACCCCCACTCCACAGACTAACCTAACTCCTGCTAGGGAACAGGTGTTGTGTTTGTGTTTGGTTTGAAACCTTGTCTTCACCTCCTACGTTTGCATCTCTGGTTCTGGCTGAATACATTTGTCCATTATGTTGCACACACCTGTCAGAGGGCAGAGGGCCGAGCTCTAGACATACATTCAAACCAGACAAAATGATGCCTGACAACGCAGCCAACTCAATGCTATCCAATGAGATAATGAGTTGAGGGAGGACCTAGAACTGTGTTAAGTTGTCCGTCAGAAATGTGGGGAGGAAACACACACACACCTGTGTGAAGGCTGGGTCAGAGGCAGAGCTTTAGACCCACTGAAGAGACCAGGAGTGTCTGAGGAACACAACAGGTAGTCTACACTGACCACTGAAGAGACCAGGGTTGTCTGAGGAACACAACAGGTAGTCTACACTGACCACTGAAGAGACCAGGGTTGTCTGAGGAACACAACAGGTAGTCTACACTGACCACTGAAGAGACCAGGGTTGTCTGAGGAACACAACAGGTAGTCTACAACACTGAAGAGACAGGGTTGTCTGAGGAACACAACAGGTAGTCTACACTGACCACTGAAGAGACCAGGGTTGTCTGAGGAACACAACAGGTAGTCTACACTGACCACTGAAGAGACCAGGGTTGTCTGAGGAACACAACAGGTAGTCTACACTGACCACTGAAGAGACCAGGGTTGTCTGAGGAACACAACAGGTAGTCTACACTGACCACTGAAGAGACCAGGGTTGTCTGAGGAACACAACAGGTAGTCTACACTGACCACTGAAGAGACCAGGGTTGTCTGAGGAACACAACAGGTAGTCTCTACTGAAGAGACCACTGACCACTGAAGAGACCAGGGTTGTCTGAGGAACACGACAGGTAGTCTACACTGACCACTGAAGAGACCAGGGTTGTCTGAGGAACACAACAGGTAGTCTACACTGACCACTGAAGAGACCAGGGTTGTCTGAGGAACACAACAGGTAGTCTACACTGACCACTGAAGAGACCAGGGTTGTCTGAGGAACACAACAGGTAGTCTACACTGACCACTGAAGAGACCAGGGTTGTAGAGATTAAAGGAGTTAATATAGGAATGTTTTGTCTCGTACATTCACAGACCCCAACGACTGAGAAGACATGAACACCTCTGGAGACAGCAACTCTACTCTCCTCTCCTCCTTCTCTGAACACCCTCCGGTAAAACGCTTTAATTAATAACATCCAATAATAAACCATAGATGAGGGATTGAAATATGTGGAAAATTATTAATTAGCAAACTGTTTGTAAATGTCTTATAAATGAATGTTATTATAAAGTCTTACCCACCTTCCTTTCCAGTCGGTCCAGTATGTTCTGTACACTGCTGCCGTCTCTATCAACCTCATCCTGGGTCTCCCCACCAATGTCTACATCCTGTGGCTGATAGTGACCGGAGCTGTAGGGACGATGGCTTCAGACTTCTTCTCTCTCAACCTGGCTGTGTCTGAGATCCTCTCCATCCTGTCCAATTTGATGTTTATTGTTCATCGCCTCCTCCTAGAGAATTACACTTTATGGAGCGTTGGGACATTCTTTGAAGGTTTCAATCTCTTTGGTCGTCCTCTGTTCCAGTGCTGTATCTGTGTGGAGCGCTACCTGGCAGTGGTCCACCCTGTAACCTTCCTGAAGTACAAACCCCTGAGATACAGGGTGGGGTGTTGTGGTGTTGTCTGGCTGATGGTGCTTGGCTCCTGCTTTGTAAATATGCTTAGTAATTACGAATCTGCATGGTTCTTTGGTTTGATTTTAAACCTGCTTACTCTTTCTGTGATGTTGTTCTGCTGCCTGGCTGTTCTCTGGGCTCTGAGACGTCCCAGTCTGGGGGAAGGAGAGAGAGAGGGGGAAGGGATGAACAACATGAAGCTGAGGGCCTTCAGGATCATTTCAATCATCATGGTGTCTATGATTGTCAACTACCTCCCAATGATTATTCTCCTAATCAGTAATGATTTTATTGACCCACTGGAGATTTTTAAGGGAAGATCCATTTGTTTCTTTATCACAGTTGTCAGTGGGTTTGTTCAGCCCCTCCTCTTCCTCCACAGGTCTGGGAAACTGCCCTGTGTCACGGGACTCTAAGGCTGAGGTCACACTGTTCAAAGACATCAGTTCAGCATCTCATTTCGATTTAAATTTCATTGTCAACTAACATGAATTCACGTTGGTTTTCAATGTCATCATATTGATTTTATTTGTTGAAGTTACATAGAAACAACATTGATTTGGCACTGGACATTTTGACTCTTTCCAGACCATTAATCTGATCCGAGCCAAACTGTACTGCACTGGCTTGGTTAGAATGTAATCCCCGTAGTTTCTGGGAATGTACTGGAAAGGAAATGACCTGAGCCAGAACATTATGGTTCGGGTCGGCACGGTTGTCTAAAAAGTGTATATCACTAAGTTCTAATTTTGACTAAGACAAGCGATTGGATTAACAACGAACCAATGAGAATGGAATGGGGTGAATAGGGGTTCTGTGGGAATTAAAGGGGCAATCTGGGTTTCAAACAACAACAAAACAGACACCCCAACACTTTTTTTGTGTGGGAATTTAAAAGTAATAGACATATTTGCATAGAAATGGAAATAATTACCTTAAGAACATTTGATCTACAATTTTAAAACATTAAGATAAATTAATTGTTGTTTTATTACTGACTATGTTGCCGTCTCCTAGCCTGTCTGAAACTTGAGAAATAGATAGAATATTTTTGGAATAATCTACAACTGTTTAATGTTATGTTAAAAAAATACAGTCAATTAATTGTAATAGTAGTTTCTGACTGTTTTTCCTGACTGTTTTCCTCTCTCCAGATGTGAAAATTGTGAAATAGAAGCAAGATCTTATAAAGTATAATTTACTGTTGTTAATTTATTAATTAATTTAAGCTAAGATGAAATATACTGTCACGTTCTTTCAAAATCGAACCAAGAAGCAGACCAGGACAAGGAGAGTAGGAAGAAGGTGAGTATTTATTTACAAGTGAATATGAATGGGTAGATATATCCAGGTGGCGTAGCGGGCAGCGGTGGTGAGTTGATGGGAGTAAATAGGTGGATCCAATGGGGAAGCGGAATCCTCCGACGACCAGGCGGGAATGGGGTAAATGATCCGGGTGAGTAATGTTCATAGCTAACGATCCGGCAGGGAATGGATGTCAGGTCAGAGCTTTTGAAGGGGAGAGGTGATGATCAGGACAGGTGTGCAGATTACTGATGGGATACAGGTGGGGGTGAACATCGATCTCCCAACAAGCTAATTCGCCCGGCAACCAGACAGGGTGCGTTCCAGGACACCGGAAACACACTCCAGGACAGAAACACAGGCAAACACAGACTCAGGAAGCGGGATTCGTGACATATACATTGTTAACAGTTTTTCTGTTTTTCCATCTCCTAGACATAGTGACACTTGAGAAATAATATTGTTAATGACAAGTTAAATTAAGTTAAATAAATATTAATATTAATGATTGTTTTTTTTTGTTTCTCTTCTCAATCTATTTTTATTGTATACAATACTATATACTATATAATGTGGTAGTTTGTTGACAGCTCGCCCGATCACCTGTCATGACCATCTGACATTAAAAAAAGGGGGACAGTTTAATGAAAAACCTTTAAACAAAGGTTAAAGGTTCAAATATAAGTCATGTGACATGATTAACCAAAACAAAGGTTTCTAGTCCTGAGGCATTACAAAATAATATTATTCAAGAATCAATGGCTATATAAATGGCTTAATGTAATTAATTTGAATGTCGTAGAATGGATGCACCAATCCCAGATAAAGACAAAGTTAATGTGGTTATGTGCACACTGCACAGTCATTCCCCTACTTTTGCATGTCAATGATCTGTGTAATGAGGTTGAAGTTTCCCCTAGGTACAGATCTAGGATCAGTCCCTCCACCAATCCTAACCTCAACCATTGATGGGGACTAGACAAAACTGACCCAAGATCATCATCTGGGTGCAACTTCACCTTACTCCAATGAGGAGCTGCATTTGTTTGCAGAATGTTGGACACACAGGGGTTCAGCCTGGACATAGTTTAATATTCATGAGGCAGATTTGAAGCAGAGTTATATTCCTTCGGCTACAAGACCTATTTCGCCAATTGGCCTTGGACCCCTTTTACTGCCGACAGAGAGCGATTCCGATTCCATCACGATTCCATCATTCCGATTCCATCATTCCGATTCCATCACGATTTCATCATTCCGATTCCATTATTCCGATTCCATCATTCCGATTCCATCACGACTGGACTACCAACGTAATCTACCCGAGGTTTTTCAACTGGCTCCTACGTCGCGACGTCCCCTGAATGCCAATCTTACTAACCAGCTAGACGCGGCCCGCTAGCTGTCAAGAGCATATCTGACTGCTAGCTGAAGAGGTCCATCGGACAAATTCTTTGGCCCCTATACCTATTTTGAAAATTGGCCTGGACCCTTTTACCTCATGGAGCCCTGCTTATCATCACGATTAGTCTGCCGACGCAACACCTCTTCCGTCACCACGTCCCTCTAAGGCCCTTCTGTTAGCTTGTTAGCCCCGGCCTGCTAGCTGTCTGAATCGCCTCGTCTCCAGCCCGCCGAGCTACTCACTGGACCGCTATGATCACTTGGATACGCATGCCTCTCCCTAATGTCAATATGCTTGTTTTGGTTAGTGATTATTGCCTTATTTCATTGTAGAGCCTCTAGCCCTGCTCAATACGCCTTAGTTAACCCTTTAGTTCCACCTCCCACACATGCGGTGACCTCACCTGGTTTAAACAATGTTTCTAGAGACAATATCTCTCTCATCGTCACTCAATGCATAGGTTTACCTCCACTGTATTCACATCCTACCATACCTTTATCTGTACATCATGCCTTGAACTGCCGTGCCCAGAAACCTGCTCCATTTACTCTCTGTTCCAAACGTACTAGACGACCAGTTCTTAAAGCCTTTAGTCGTATCCTACTCGTCCTCTGTTCCTCTGGTGATATGGAGGTTAACCCAGGCCCTGCAGTGCCAGACTCCACTCCCATTCCCCAGGTGCTCTCATCTGTTGACTTTTGTAACTGTAAAAGCCTTGGTTTCATGCATGTTAACATTAGAAGCCTCCTCCCTCAGTTTGTTTTATTCATTGCTTTAGACAACACTGCCAACCCGGATGTTCTAGCCATGTCTGAATCCTGGCTTAGGAAGACCACCAAAAACCCTGAAATTTCCATTCCTAACCATAACATTTTCAGACAGAACTACCAGAACTACCAAACAGGGCGGAGTTGCAATCAACTGCAGAGATAGCCTGCAGAGTTCTGTCTTACTATCCAGGTCTGTACCCAAACAATTTGAGCTTCTACTTTTAAAAACCCACCTTTCCAGAAACAAGTCTCTCACTGTTGCTGCTTGTTATAGACCCCCTTCAGCCCCCAGCTGTGCTCTGGACACCATATGTGAATCTTCAGAGCTCGTGCTGTTAGGTGACCTAAACTGGGACATGCTTAACACCCCGGCCATCCTACAATCTAATCTTGATGCCCTCAATCTCACGCAAATTATCAATGAACCTACCAGACCTCAAATCGGTAAACACGGGCACCCTCATAGATATCATCCTAACCAACCTGCCCTTAAAATACACCTCTGCTGTCTTCAACCAGGACTCCAAAAGTTCTGGGACACTGTAAAGTCCATGGAGAATAAGAGCACCTCCTCCCAGCTGCCCACTGCACTGAGGCTAGGAAACACTGTCACCACCGATAAATCCACTATAATTGAGAATTTCAATAAGCATTTTTCTATGACTGGCTATGCTTTCCACCTGGCGACCCCTACCCCAGTCAACAGCCCTGCTCCCCCACAGCATCTTTCCCAAGCCTCCCCATTTCTCCTTCACCCAAATCCAGATAGTTGATGTTCTGAAATAGCTGCAAAATCTGGATCCCTACAAATCAGCCGTGCGAGACAATTTGGACCCTCTCTTTCCAAAATTATCCGACAAAATTGTTGCAACCCCTATTACTAGCCTGTTCAACCTTTCTTTCGTATCGCCTGAGATCCCCAAAGATTGGAAAGCTGCCGTGGTTATCCCCCTTTTCAAAGGGGGAGACACCCTAGACCCAAACTGCTACAGACCTAAATCTATCCTACCTTGCCTTTCTAAGGTCTTCGAAAGCCAAGTTAACAAACAGATCACCGACCATTTCGAATCCCACTATACCTTCTCTGATATGCAATCTGGTTTCTGAGCTGGCTTCCGAGCTGGCCACGCTCAATGTCCTAAACCGCCATTGATAAGAGACAATAATGTGCAGCTGTATTCATCGACCTGGCCAAGGCTTTTGACTCTGTCAATCACCACATTCTTATCAGCAGACTCAACAGCCTTGGATTCTCAAATAACTGCCTCGCTTGGTTCACCAACTAATTCTCAGACAGAATTCAGTGTGTCAAATCGGAGGGCCTGTTGTCCGGAACTCTGGCAGTCTCTAATGGGGGATGCCACAGGGTTCAATCCTCGGGCCGACTCTTTTCTCTGTATACATCAATGATGTCGTTCTTGCTGCTGGTGATTCTCTGATCCACCCCTTCGCAGACGACACCATTCTGTATACTTCTGGCCCTTCTTTGGACACTGTGTTAAGCATCTCCAATCCAAAATTACATCTAGAATTGGCTTCCTATTTCGCAACAAAGCATCCTTCACTCATGCTGCCAAACATAGCTTTGTAAAACTGACTATCCTACCGATCCTTTGACTTCGGCAATGTCATTTACAAAATAGCCTCCAACACTCTACTCAGCAAACTGGATGTAGTCTATCACAGTGCCATCCGTTTTGTCACCAAAGCCCCATATACTACCCACCACTGCGACCTGTATGCTCTCGCTGGCTAGCCCTCGCTTCATACTCGTCATCAAACCCACTGGCTCCAGGTCATCTATAAGTATTTGCTAGGAAAAGCCCCGCCATATCTCAGCTCACTGGTCACCATAGCAGTACCCACACGTAGCACGCGCTCCAGCAGGTATATTTCACTGGTCACTCCCAAAGCCAATTCCTCCGTTAGCCGCCTTTCTTCCAGTTCTCTGCTGCCAATGACTGGAACGAACTGAAGCTGGAAACTCATATCTCCCTCACTAACTTTAGGCACCAGCTGTCAGAGCAGCTCACAGATAACTGCACCTGTACATAGCCAATCTGCAAATAGCCCATACAACTACCTCATCCCCATACTGTTATTTATTTTATTTATTTTGCTCATTTGCACCCCAATATCTCTATTGCACACTCATCTTCTGCACATCTACCACTCCAGTGTTTAATTGCTATATTGTAATTACTTCGCCACTATGGCCTATTTATTGCCTTACCTCCCTTATCCTACCTCATTTACACACACTGTAAATCAACTTTTTCTATTTTACTATTGACTGTAAGTTTCTTCATTCCATGTGTAAGTCTGTGTTGCTGTTTGTGTTGCACTGCTTTGCTTTATCTTGGCCAGGGTGCAGTTGTAAGTGAGAACTTGTTCTCAACTAGCCTACCTGGTTAAAATAAAGGTGTCTGTAACAGCACCAGGAGCAGCACTCTATCCATCAAGGAAAAGGTGGTAGCGATACATTTAACTAGACAACATTTTATTTTCAAAAGTCAGAAAACAATCAACAGGAGATTCCACAGTTCAGATATGATTGGACCATTTATTAAAGTATGAAGAACAACAAGGGAACCATCGAATATAAACAACCATCTTTAACTGATTCAGGTTTACGTCTCTAACAAGAACAATAATCAGTAAAGTTCACTTCAAGGTTCAGTCTGGGATTGGTACGGCCATTTTAAGACTGTTAAATTAATGTTATTAAGCCGTTTATACAGACGTTGATTCTTGAAGAATATGACTTTTAATGCCTCATGACTAGAGGCCGTTGTTTACGTTAATCAGGTCACATGACTTAGATTTGAACATTTATTTACATTTTTTTTCATCAAACTCTCCCCCTTTGTTATGTCAGATGGCCAGATGTCGGGGCGATCTGTAGGGAGCGACATACAGTCAGTGTGTTCTACTAAGGTCAGTATGACATCACAATAAACTACCACATATTACAGCCATTGTGTTCTACTAAGGTCAGTATGACATCACAGTAAACTACCACATATTACAGTCATTGTGTTCTACTAAGGTCAGTATGACATCACAGTAAACTACAGTCCTACATATTACATGTCATCACAAAAACTGTTCTACTGCAGGTCAGTATGGCATGACAATAAACTACCACATATTACAGTCGTTGTGTTCTACAGTCAGCATGGCATCACAATTCTACAGTCAGTGTTCAGTATGACATCACAATAAACTACCACATATTACAGTCATTGTATACAATGAAAAGAGATTGAAATGAGAAACAAAGATAACAGTCATTAATATTACTATTTATTTAACTTAATTTAACTTGTAATAAACAATATTATTTCTCAAATGTCAGTACCACTAGGAGATGGAAAAATAGTGAGAAAAACTCTTAAACATTTATATTACTACTAGTTTAGCATAATTTAATTTAACATTGAAGAACTGTAGATTATGTTTTTAACGTTCTTGGTTCTATTTCTCAAGGGTCACAGCTGGAGAGAGGAAAACACCCAGGAAAAACAGTCAGGAAAAACAGTCAGGAAAAACAGTCAAAAACTAATTTTACAATTAATTTAAAGTATTTTAACGTAACATTTAACAGTTGTAGATTAATTAACAAATATGGTTTCTATTTCTCAAGTTACAGACAGGCTAGATGGCAACATAGTCAGAAACAATATTTTAAATTAATTTAACTTCATATTTAACAATTTGTAGATAAAACATTTTTAATGTGATTGTTTCAATTTCTTTGCAAAAACTTCTCTTACTTTTAATTTCCCAAACAAATGTTTTCTTGTGTCCTTTTTGTTGTTGTTTGAAACCCAGATCACCTCTTTAATTCCCACACAACTTCTATTCTGCCCCTTTTCTATTCTCATTG
This sequence comes from Oncorhynchus tshawytscha, assembly GCF_018296145.1. Lineage (NCBI taxonomy): Eukaryota > Metazoa > Chordata > Actinopteri > Salmoniformes > Salmonidae > Oncorhynchus > Oncorhynchus tshawytscha. The sequence continues at coordinate 9,377 of NW_024609465.1, forward strand.
GTTTGTTTGCACAGATTGGATTGGTTGGGCCTAGTAATGAGGAAAATATATATCTTGCCAGAGCCGTGCCACTGGGCACAAAATGGTAGAATCAATGTTGTTTCTATGTAACTTCAACAAATAAAATCAACATGACGACGTTAAATCAAGGTGGTAAACTGATTGGACGTCAACGTGAAAGATGTTGTTTTTCTTTTTTTCTTTCAACTTTTCGTCCAAATCAAAAGGTTCAAATTGTAAATCAAAATTAGAACTGATGTCAGTGCCCAGTGTGATGTGACCTCAGCCTCAGGGTCCCCTGACACAGGGTAGTTTTCCAGACCTGTGGAGGAAGAGGAGAGGCTGAACAAACCCACTGACGACTGCGATAGAGTAACAAATGGACCATCCCCCCAAAAACTCCACTGATTCTATAAAATGATAACTGACTAGGATAAGAACCAGTGGGAGGTACATGACAAGCATAGACACCATGATCATTAAAATGATCCTGAAGGCCCTCAGCTTCATGTTGTTCATCCCTTCCCCCTCTCTCTCTCCTTCCCCCGGACCGGGACGTTTCAGAGCCCAGAGGACAGCCAGGCAGCAGAACAACATCACAGAAAGAGTAAGAAGGTTTAAAATCAAAGCAAAGTACTTCCACAATGCAGATTGGTATTTACCAAGCAGCTTTGCAAAGCAGAACCCAAGCACCATCAGCCAGACAACACCACAACACCCCACCCTGTATCTCAGGGGTTTGTACATCAGGAAGGTTACAGGGTGGACCACCGCCAGGTAGCGCTCCACACAAATACAGCACTGGAACAGAGGACGACCAAAGAGGTTGAAACCGGCAAAGAACGTCCCAGCGCTCCATAAAGTGTCATTCTGGAGGAGGAGACGATAAATAATAAACATCAGATTGGACAGGATGGAGAGGATCTCAGACACAGCCAGGTTGAGAGAGAAGAAGTCTGAAGCCATCGTCCCTACAGCTCTGGTCACTATCAGCCACAGGACGTAGACATTGGTGGGGAGACCCAGGATGAGGTTGATGGAGTCAGCAGCAGTGTACAGAACATACTGGACCGACTGGAAAGGAAGATTGTAATCACTTTATAATGACATTCAGTTAGTAAGACATTTGTAAGACAAACAGTTTGCTTACTAATCATTATTCACACATTTCAATCGCTTATCAATGGTTTATTATCGGACGTTATTATAATGTTTTACCGGAGGGTGTTCAAAGAAGGAGGAGAGGAGAGTAGAGTTGCTGGCTACAGAGGTGTTCATCTCTTCTCAGTCGTTGGGGTCTGTGAATGTACGAGACAAAACATTCCTATATTAACTCCTTTAATCTCTATAAGTAAATTTGTCCAAATACAATATGAAGAAAAAAATTGTCTCTTGAGTGTAGACTACCTGTTGTGTTCCTCAGACAACCCTGGTCTCTTCAGTGGTCAGTGTAGACTACCTGTTGTGTTCCTCAGACAACCCTGGTCTCTTCAGTGGTCAGTGTAGACTACCTGTTGTGTTCCTCAGACAACCCTGGTCTCTTCAGTGGTCAGTGTAGACTACCTGTTGTGTTCCTCAGACAACCCTGGTCTCTTCAGTGGTCAGTGTAGACTACCTGTTGTGTTCCTCATACAACCCTGGTCTCTTCAGTGGTCAGTGTAGACTACCTGTTGTGTTCCTCAGACAACCCTGGTCTCTTCAGTGGTCAGTGTAGACTACCTGTTGTGTTCCTCAGACAACCCTGGTCTCTTCAGTGGTCAGTGTAGACTACCTGTTGTGTTCCTCAGACAACCCTGGTCTCTTCAGTGGTCAGTGTAGACTACCTGTTGTGTTCCTCAGACAACCCTGGTCTCTTCAGTGGTCAGTGTAGACTACCCGTCTTGTTCCTCAGACAACCCTGGTCTCTTCAGTGGTCAGTGGAGACTACCTGTTGTGTTCCTCAGACAACCCTGGTCTCTTCAGTGGTCAGTGGAGACTACCTGTTGTGTTCCTCAGACAACCCTGGTCTCTTCAGTGGTCAGTGGAGACTACCTGTTGTGTTCCTCAGACAACCCTGGTCTCTTCAGTGGTCAGTGGAGACTACCTGTTGTGTTCCTCAGACAACCCTGGTCTCTTCAGTGGTCAGTGTAGACTACCTGTTGTGTTCCTCAGACAACACTGGTCTCTTCAATGGGTCTAAAGCTCTGCCTCTGACCCAGCCTTCACACAGGTGTGTTTTTCCTCCCCACCTTTTCTGATGGACAACTCAACACACATCTAGGTCCTCCCCCAACACACGATCTCATTGGATGGCATTGAGTTGGCTGTGTTGTTAACCATCATTTTGTCTGGTTTGAATCTCCCCTAAAGCTCGGCCCTGCCTTTGCACAGGTGTGTGTTACTTAATGGAGAAATGTATTCAGCCAGAACCAGATATGCAAACGTAGAAGCCGAAGGCCAGATCCAAACCAAACATGCACACAACACATGTTCTGTAACAGGGGTTATGTTAGTCTGTGGAGGGGAATGTGATTGGGTGTGATGGGGAAGCTTCGTTATAAACGCTGTTCATTATTTTCAATTGGTTGACGGATCTGTAGTTGTGTTTGGTTAGAAACCATGCTGAACAATGCAAAGCAAATCTAAACCCCACCCCCTCAGCACTTGCCCTCATTGGACAGTTTTTACGCATCATTTAGTCTGGTTTGAATGTGCTCTAAAGCTCGGCCCTCCCTTCACACAGGTGTGTGTTACGTCATGGAGAAACCTATTGGGTCAGTTTGCTCCAAGGGGCTGATCAAACTTGTATTTTAGCGAGATCATTTTTGTCAAATCTGCTGAATTGCAGAGCGCCAAATTCAAATTAAATTACTAAAAATATTTAATTTTCATGAAATCACAGCTTAATTTGTCTTTAATCCACCTGGTGTGTCAGATTTCAAAAAAGCTTTTCGGCCAAAGCAAACCAAGCGTTTATGTAAGGACATCTCTCTCAGCAGACAAAACATTACAGCTAGCAGCAAAGTTGATTGGTCACGAAAGTCAGAAAAGCAATAAAATGAATCGCTTACCTTTGATGATCACTCTCGAGACGCCCAGTTACACAATAAATGTTCCTTTTGTTCCATAAAGATTATTTTTATATCCAAAAACCTCCATTTGGTTGGCGCGTTATGTTCAGTAATCCACAGGCTCGAGCGGTCACGACAGGGGAGACAAAAATTCCAAATAATATCCGTAAATTTCGTAGAAACGTGTCAAACGTTTTTTATAATCAATCCTCAGGTTGTTTTTACAATAAATAATCTGTAATATTTCAACCGGACCGTAGCTTTTTCAATAGGAAAGAGAGAGAAAATGTCTGCTCCAAGCTGTTGCCCATGCAAAACTCTGCTGGCACCCAGCCATCCACTGACACGATGTGATCATTCTCGCTCATTTTTCAGAATAAAAGGCTGAAACTAATTCTAAAGACTGTTCACACCATGTGAAGCCATAGGGAAAGGAATCTGGTTGATATCCCTTTAAATGGAGCGAAGGCATGCAATGGAACAGGGAGCTTTCAAAATAGAAGGCACTTCCTCTTTGGATTTTCCTCAGGTTTTCGCCTGTAATATTAGTTCTGTTATACTTACAGACAATATTTTGACCGTTTTGGAAACTTTAGAGTGTTTTCTATCCTAATCTGACAATTATATGCATATTCTAGTTTCTGGGCCTGAGAAATAGGCAGTTTCATTTGGGTACGTTTTTCATCCAAACATCAAAATACTGCCCCCTACACTCAACAGGTTAAGACCTTCTCAGTACTTGTTAGTCAGACTTACCATATACAGGTGCATAACAAGGTTTGCGGGTATGCCTACTTTGCACGCACTGAATAAATGTCAATTAAATCTCAGAAAACTCACCCACTGGGTGGAATAGCAATTTGATCAGGGAGTTTTTCGTCAATGTATTTTTCTAAAGCAATCCCTTTAAATACTGTGTACCTTTAATTAGAAATCAGCACAACATTAGAATGTAGCCAATGGAGAATGAGTTCAGTGAAACAAAGCCATCAAAACGTATTTATCTCAGTTTCAGAACCCATGCATAGCTAAAACAATGGATAGATGTTGACCTAAGAGTTGTGTAAAGTCGGTAGAATCTTATTAAAAAATTATTCAAAGCTGTAATGGCTGCCAAAGGTGCTGGCAATGGTGCTGGCAAAGGTGCTTCCACCCGCAAAACACCAGTCTGAAGTCAACAGTGAAGAGGCGACTCCGGGATGCTGGCCTTCTAGGCAGAGTTCCTCTGTCCAGTGTCTGTGTTCTTTTGCCCATCTTAATCTTTTCTTTTAATTGTCCAGTCTGAGATTTGTCTATTTCTTTGCAACCCGGATGGGCCTCTTCTCTGTTGATGTTGAAACTACTGTTTTTTTCGGTTAATATTTAATGAAGCTGCCAGTTGAGGACTTGTGAGGTGTCTGTTTCTCAAACTAGACACTCTAATGTACTTGTCCTCTTGATCAGTTGTGCACCGTGGGCCTCCCAATCCTCTGTCTATTCTGGTTGGAACCAGTTTGTCCTTTTCTGTGAAGGGAGTAGGACACAGCGTTGTATGAGATCTTCAGTTTCTTGGCAGATTCTCGCATGGAATAGCCTTAATTTCTCAGAACAAGAATAGACTGACGAGTTTCAGAAGACAGTTATTTGTTTTGGGCTATTTTTGAGCCTGTAATCAAACACACAAATGCTGATGCTCCAGATACTCAATTAGTCTAAAGAAGACCAGTTTTATTGCTTCTTTAATCAGGACAACAGTTTTCAGCTCTGCTAACATAATTGCAAAAGGGTTTTCTAATGATCAATTAGCCTTTTAACATGATAAAGTTGTATTAGCTAACACAACGTGGCATTGGAACACAGGAGTGATGGTTGCTGATAATGGGCCTCTATCATGACGCAAGGCAAGACAGATGCAGACACAGGAGGCAGATATTTGTAGTCTTACAATATTTATTAATCCAATATGGGAAGGCAAGATAATGGTCATGGACATGCAAAACAGTCACATCCAGTTCAGAGTCCAAATGGTACCGAAGGGCAGACAGAATCAAGGTCAGGACAGGCAGGATGAACAGGCAGGCGGGAAAGTAGCCCAGAGTCAGGCAGGGGTCAAAACCGGGAGGACTATCAACAAGAGAATAGCAAAAGGAGTACGGGAAAAACACGCTGGTTGACTTGACTTCTTTGGGACATGTGGAGGTATTTTGACATCCTGATAAAAAGCCCAAAGTAAACTGCCTGCTACTCAAGACCACAAGCTAGGATATGCACCATGATTCCCTTAGGAAGGCTGTCTCTGACTCGTTCTTTCATATACAGGCCTGTATAGTATAGAAGCCTATTTCTGACTCGTTCCTTCATATACAGGCCTGTATAGTATAGAAGCCTATTTCTGACTCGTTCCTTCATATACAGGCCTGTATAGTATAGAAGCCTATTTCTGACTCGTTCCTTCATATACAGGCCTGTATAGTATAGAAGCCTATTTCTGACTCGTTCCTTCATATACAGGCCTGTATAGTATAGAAGCCTATTTCTGACTCGTTCCTTCATATACAGGCCTGTATAGTATAGAAGCCTATTTCTGACTCCTTCCTTCATATACAGGCCTGTATAGTATAGAAGCCTGTCTCTGACTCCTTCCTTCATATACAGGCCTGTATAGTATAGAAGCCTGTCTCTGACTCCTTCCTTCATGTACAGGCCTGTATAGTATAGATGTCTGTCTCTGACTCCTTCCTTCATATACAGGCCTGTATAGTATAGATGTCTGTCTCTGACTCCTTCCTTCATATACAGGCCTGTATAGTATAGAAGCCTGTCTCTAACTCCTTCCTTCATATACAGGCCTGTATAGTATAGAAGCCTGTCTCTGACTCCTTCCTTCATATACAGGCCTGTATAGTATAGAAGCCTGTCTCTGACTCCTTCCTTCATATACAGGCCTGTATAGTATAGAAGCCTGTCTCTAACTCCTTCCTTCATATACAGGCCTGTATAGTATAGAAGCCTGTAAATGACTCCTTCCTTCATATACAGGCCTGTACAGTACAGAAGCCTGTCTGACTCCTTCCTTCATATACAGGACTATACATGTCCAATATGGTGTCCAACTTGTCTGTAACAGCACCAGGAGCAGCACTCGGTCCATCAAGGACAAGGTGGTTGTGATACATTTAACTAGACAACATTTTATTTACAAAAGTCAGAGAACGATCAACAAGAGTTTCCACAGTTCAGATGTGATTGGACCATTTATTAAAGTATGAAGACAACAAGGGAAGCATCAAATACAAACACCAAGCTTGAACTGGTTGTAACTAGATATATATATATATTACAGTTTATATACATCACAGAAGACTGAAATATAACCAAACTGTTAGACATAGAAACACCAGATTTTCACTTTCTTTTAAATTTTTTCTCTTATGATTATTAATTATTAAATTAGGAAAACTAGTAATAACATTAAACCCATGAGGCCACTTGAAGGCGATTTGGTCATTTGACTACAGGAAGCGGCTACAAAAGAGAGAACCCTAAAGATTCGGCACATCTTGTGTTTCTACAAAAGTCAAAACATTCCTCAATATTAGTAGTCGGCATTGTATCATCATGCTTTCTGATCAAAGACCATGTGAGCTACATGCAACATGTTAGCGATAGTTTCAGTGTCCTTGTGGTAATGCCTGAGATGGCCTAGCACTGATGTCCCACTGTAATAATACAATAAAATAAACAATTGTTTCAGGTAGGGTTCAAAAGGAAATTATTTTCCCAAAATGATCAGATTTTCATTCCCTTCTGATTCTGGGAATCTTCCAACCGGGATATCTGGAAAACCTTGGGATTCTGGGAAAGTAACAAAATGTTCCAACTGTAATGGCAGGGATGATAATTATACTTGTATCTGGTGGAATTTTAATCCATTACTACTAAAGATATGCAGAATTATTGACATTTAGAGTTATTTTCAGGTAAAACATTTTCATGTTAAGAGGAGCTATTCTCAGGTTCCCCTTTATTTTTTATTTTTTTATCTTATGATTATTAATTATTAAATTATGAAAACTAGTAATAACATTACACCCATGAGGCCACTAGAGGGAGATTTGGTCATTTAGCTTTATTGACATTTAGAGCTATTTTCAGGTAGAAATGCTTTTGTTAAGGGGAGCTATTCTCAGGGTCCCCTGATACAGGCCAGTTTCCCAGCCCTGTGGAGGTAGAGGAGGGGCTGAACAAACCCAGAGATGATTATGAGGGAGAAAGAGATGGCGAGAGCAAAGTAGAAGTCGTTGAAGTTCAGGTACCCTTGGAAAGACACAGTGACCATGACAGGAAGAACACTCACGACCACAGACACTAGAATGACCAGAATGATCCAGAAAGCCTTTCTCTTCATGTTGTTCATCCCTTCCCCTCTCTCTCTCCTTCCCCCGGCCCGGGACGTCTCAGAGCTCTGAGAACAGCCAGGCAGCAGAACAACTCAATGGAAAACACAACCAGATACTGAGCCAAGTAAAAGTAATAGAAGGTGGTTGAGAAAGACATGAACAACGCAACAACACAGAACCCAAGAACCACCAGCCAGACAACACCACAACACACCACCCTGTACCTCAGGGGTTTGTACTTCAGGAAGGTTACAGGGTGGACCACCGCCAGGTAGCGCTCCACACAGATACAGCACTGGAACAGAGGACGACTGACAGTAAGTACACCCATAGAGAAAGCCCTGGCAGGCAGGAACAAGCCATTCAACAGATAGTAGTCCAACAAAGTCAAGACATTGAATAGACAGTAGATGATCTCAGACACGGTCAGATTGAGAGAGAAGAACTCTGAAGCCATTGTCCCTACAGCTCCGGTCACTATCAGCCACAGGACGTAGACATTGGTGGGGAGACCCAGGATGAGGTTGAGTAGGTAGGCGATGGTGAAGAGATATTTGGTCTGGGCCATGTAGTGGTTTAGGTCGTCCAGGGTAGAGGAGGGAGAGGAGTCGTTCACCACAGACGTGTTCATCTTCTCTTCAGTCCAATAGAACAAGAAAGACAAAAGAACTAGAATGACAATAGAACTAGAATGACAATAGAACTAGAATGACAATAGAACTAGAATAGAACCCACGGAATGACAGATGTTCTGTGATCTTTTGGGAGTTCCAGGGTTTGTGTGATGACAGATAAAAATGGTAAGAAAGAATTGTCAGAGAATCCTTTGCATTGTGATTCAAAATGACATACGTCACAAATGTTACCTAACCAACCAGAGGGAAAGGTGAAGAAGACATTGCCTTATTACATGATCATTCACGTCACCTTTCATTTCCTATTTAGCTTTAAAATATAATATTTCAGTCAACAATATGAAGTTTATAGCATCTTTAAAAAGTCAACGCCAACTTTGACATCTCATATCTATCAATATATTTTTGCTCCATATTTAATTGATGTTACTTAGTCCAATTCCAGTTGAATCAAAACTCAAATCAAAAGTTACCATGGGGTCCTACCTGTCTCTGGGAGAGTAGTGCTCCGTCCCTCTCTTCCTCTGGGAGTTTACAGGTGTAGTGTCTGTCTCAGAGTAGTGCTCTGTCCCTCTCTTCCTCTGGGAGTGTATAGGTGTAGTGTCTGTCTCAGAGTAGTGCTCCGTCTCTCTCTTCCTCTGGGAGTTTACAGGTGTAGTGTCTGTCTCAGAGTAGTGCTCCGTCTCTCTCTTCCTCTGGGAGTTTACAGGTGTAGTGTCTGTCTCAGAGTAGTGCTCTGTCCCTCTCTTCCTCTGGGAGTTTACAGGTGTAGTGTCTGTCTCAGAGTAGTGCTCTGTCCCTCTCTTCCTCTGGGAGTTTACAGGTGTAGTGTCTGTCTCAGAGTAGTGCTCTGTCCCTCTCTTCCTCTGGGAGTTTACAGGTGTAGTGTCTGTCTCAGAGTAGTGCTCTGTCCCTCTCTTCCTCTGGGAGTTTACAGGTGTAGTGTCTGTCTCAGGAGCTGAAGAAGCTTGTATAGTACTCTGCTCACTTCGTGCTTCCTTACCTTACCTTTGCACACAGACACACACACACACACACACACACACACACACACAAACGCAAACACACACGCACGCACGCGCATGCACACACACACACACACACACACACACACACACACACACACACACACACACACACACATATACACACACACACACACACACAACACACACACACACACACACACACACACACACACACACACACACACACACACACAGCATCTAACTCTGTCCATTAACATAACATCAGAGGGGAAGTCAACACAGCCAGGTAATGACCAGGAACCAGATTATTCTAAATTGATGCTTGATTTCCATTCCTTGCCTTCCGAGACGGAAGTTTTGACCTCGTCACCAATGACACCCTAATCCCTAAATAGTGAACTTCCTTTGACTATGACCCATGTAGGGAAGAGGGTGTCATTTGGAACGGACGATTGGTGACGGACATCAGAAGGTCATCTCTGTCCAATCAAATGTGCCTCGGAGAGGCAGTATACCACTCTATAAAGGTGTTTACAGTATACCACTCTATAAAGGTGTTTACAGTATACCACTCTATAAAGGTGTTTACATTATACCACTCTATAAAGGTGTTTACAGTATACCACTCTATAAAGGTGTCCTTCAGTATACCACTCTATAAAGTTGTCTTTCAGTATACCACTCTATAAAGGTGTGCTTCAGTATACCACTCTACAATGGTGTCCTTCAGTATACCACTCTAAAAGGTCTGTCCAGTATACCACTCTATAAAGGTGTTTATAGTATACCACTCTATAAAGGTGTCCCTCAGTATACCACTCTATAAAGGTGTCCTTCAGTATACCACTCTATAAAGGTGTCTTTCAGTATACCACTCTATAACGGTGTGCTTCAGTATACCACTCTATAAAGGTCTGTCCAGTATACCACTCTATAAAGGTGTTTATAGTATACCACTCTATAAAGGGTGTCCTTCAGTATACCACTCTATAAAGGTGTCTTTCAGTATACCACTCTATAACGGTGTGCTTCAGTATACCACTCTATAAAGGTGTCCTTCAGTATACCATTCTATAAAGGTGTTTACAGTATGCCACTCTATAAAGGTGTCCTTCAGTATACCACTCTATAAAGGTGTCCTTCAGTACACCAATATATAAAGGTGTCCTTCAGTATAACATTCTATAAAGGTGTTTACAGTATAACATTCTATAAAGGTGTTTACAGTGTACCATTCTATAAAGGTGTTTACAGTATATCACTCTATAAACGTGTTTACAGTATACCACTCTATAAAGGTGTTTACAGTGTACCACTCCCTTTGGTGTTTAGGTTTCCCCAGCCTAGTACCGCTAAACTTGAGTTGGCTGCGGGTCTGTCTCATTCTATCTACCTCTCTCTAGTACCGCTCAACTTGAGTTCTCTGGGGTCTGTCTCCTTCTATCTACCTCTCTCTAGTACCGCTCAACTTGAGTTCTCTGGGGTCTGTCTCATTCTATCTACCTCTCTGTAGTACCGCTCAACTTGAGTTGTCTGGGGTCTGTCTCCTTCTATCTACCTCTCTAGTACCG
>NW_024609465.1:27500-37500 GCF_018296145.1 Oncorhynchus tshawytscha
CAACATCTCCTCCCCGCTGATCCTCAACACTGGGGCCCCACAAGGGTGCGTTCTGAGCCCTCTCCTGTACTCCCTGTTCACCCACGACTGCGTGGCCATGCACGCTCCAACTCAATCATCAAGTTTGCGGACGACACAACAGTGGTAGGCTTGATTACCAACAACGACGAGACGGCCTACAGGGAGGAGGTGAGGGCCCTCGGAGTGTGGTGTCAGGAAAATAACTCACACTCAACGTCAACAAAACTAAGGAGATGATTGTGGACTTCAGGAAACAGCAGAGGGAACACCCCCATCCACATCGATGGAACAGTAGTGGAGAGGGTAGCAAGTTTTAAGTTCCTCGGCATACACATCACAGACAAACTGAATTGGTCCACTCACACAGACAGCATCGTGAGGAAGGCGCAGCAGCGCCTCTTCAACCTCAGGAGGCTGAAGAAATTCGGCTTGTCACCAAAAGCACTCACAAACTTCTACAGATGCACAATCGAGAGCATCCTGGCGGGCTGTATCACCGCCTGGTATGGCAACTGCACCGCCTCAACCGTAAGGCTCTCCAGAGGGTAGTGAGGTCTGCACAACGCATCACCGGGGCAAACTACCTGCCCTCCAGGACACCTACACCACCCGATGCTACAGGAAGGCCATAAAGATCATCAAGGACATCAACCACCCGAGCCACTGCCTGTTCACCCCGCTGCCATCCAGAAGGCGAGGTCAGTACAGGTGCATCAAAGCTGGGACCGAGAGACTGAAAAACAGCTTCTATCTCAAGGCCATCAGACTGTTAAACAGCCACCACTAACATTGAGTGGCTACTGCCAACACACTGTCAATGACACTGACTCTACTCCAGCCACTTTAATCATGGGAATCGATGGGAAATGATGTAAATATATCACTAGCCACTTTAAACAATGCTACCTTATATAATGTTACTTACCCTACATTGTTCATCTCATATGCATACGTTGATACTGTACTCTATATCATCGACTGCATCCTTATGTAATACATGTATCACTAGCCACTTTAACTATGCCACTTGGTTTACATACTTATCTCATATGTATATACTGTACTCGATATCATCTACTGTATCTTGCCTATGCTGCTCTGTACCATCACTCATTCATATATCCTTATGTACATATTCTTTATCCCCTTACACTGTGTATGACAGTAGTTTTTTTGGAATTGTTAGTTAGATTACTTGCTCGTTATTACTGCATTGTCGGAACTAGAAGCACAAGCATTTCGCTACACTCGCATTAACATCTGCTAACCATGTGTATGTGACAAATAAAATTTGATTTGATTTGATTTGATTTGATTTGACATACACACACATTCACACAGAGACACTCACACACCCTATTGTCTAATCCAACCCTATTGTCTAATCCAACCCCATTGTCTAAACCAACTCTATTGTCTAAACCTACCTCATTGTCTAAACTGACCCTATTGTCTAAACCAACCCCACTTCCTAAGCCAACCGTATTGTCTATACTAACCCTATTGTCTATTCCAACCCTTTCTGTCTAAACCAAATTGATTGTCTTAACCAACCCTACTGTCTAAACCAACCCAATTGTCTAAAACAACCCCATTATCTAAACCAACCCTATTATCTAAACCAACTCTACTGCCTGAACCAACCCTATTGTCTAAACTAACCCTGTTGTCTAAACTAACCTATTGTCCAAACCAACACCCACCTATCCCCTAGCCACCCATTCCCTAGCAACTTACACCCTAGCCACCTATCCCCTAGCCACCTATCCCCTAGCCACCTATCCCCTAGCCACCTAGCCCCTATAGGTTCAGTATTAGAGGTATATTGATAGCTTTACCTTGCTCTCTGATAGGCATGAGGGAGTTACATAACTTATACCTAAACAATTATTTAAAATATACACAAATCCTACCAAAAGGTAGGGATTAGGGCAAATGCTTCAGAATATGAGGCTCAAGAACCAAGCCTTCAATATAATCTTCAAGATGTATGTGTGTATAACTGTGACCAACAGGGTACTGAACTGGAAAGCAGTTCTCAAGACCATGTTATCCCACTGAGCTAAAGCCTGGGTATTATAGGTCTAGGAGCTAACACCACTGAGCTAAAGCCTGGGTATTATAGGTCTAGGAGCTAACACCACTGAACTAAAGCCTCGGTATTATAGGTCTAGGGGCTAACACCACTGAGCTAAAGCCTGGGTATTATAGGTCTAGGAGCTAACACCACTGAACTAAAGCCTCGGTATTATAGGTCTAGAGGCTAACACCACTGAGCTAAAGCCTGGGTAATATAGGTCTAGGGGCTAACACCACTGAGCTAAAGCCTGGGTAATATAGGTCTAGGGGCTAACACCACTGAGCGAAAGCCTGGGTATTATAGCTATAGGAGCTAACACCACTGAGCTGAAGCCTGGGTAATATAGGTCAAGGAGCTAACACCACTGAGCTAAAGCCTGGGTAATATAGGTCTAGGGGCTAACACCACTGAGCGAAAGCCTGGGTATCACAGCTCTAGGGGCTAACACCACTGAGCTAAAGCCTGGGTATTGAAGTACTGGGAGATAACACCACTGAGCTAAAGCCTGGGTATTGAAGTACTGGGAGATAACACCACTGAGCTAAAGCCTGGGTATTGAAGTACTGGGAGATAACACCACTGAGCTAAAGCCTGGGTTTTGAAGTACTGGGAGATAACACCACTGAGCTAAAGCCTGGGTATTGAAGTACTGGGAGATAACACCACTGAGCTGAAGCCTGGGTATTGAAGTACTGGGAGATAACACCACTGAGCTAAAGCCTGGGTTTTGAAGTACTGGGAGATAACACCACTGAGCTAAAGCCTGGGTATTGAAGTACTGGGAGATAACACCACTGAGCTAAAGCCTGGGTATTGAAGTACTGGGAGATAACACCACTGAGCTAAAGCCTGGGTATCACAGCTCTAGGGGCTAACACCACTGAGCTAAAGCCTGGGTTTTGAAGTACTGGGAGATAACACCACTGAGCTAAAGCCTGGGTATTGAAGTACTGGGAGATAACACCACTGAGCTAAAGCCTGGGTATCACAGCTCTAGGGGCTAACACCACTGAGCTAAAGCCTGGGTATTGAAGTACTGGGAGATAACACCACTGAGCTAAAGCCTGGGTATTGAAGTACTGGGAGATAACACCACTGAGCTGAAGCCTGGGTATTGAAGTACTGGGAGATAACACCACTGAGCTAAAGCCTGGGTTTTGAAGTACTGGGAGATAACACCACTGAGCTAAAGCCTGGGTATTGAAGTACTGGGAGATAACACCACTGAGCGAAAGCCTGGGTATTGAAGTACTGGGAGATAACACCACTGAGCTAAAGCCTGGGTATCACAGCTCTAGGGGCTAACACCACTGAGCTAAAGCCTGGGTATTGAAGTACTGGGAGATAACACCACTGAGCTAAAGCCTGGGTATTGAAGTACTGGGAGATAACACCACTGAGCTAAAGCCTGGGTATCACAGCTCTAGGGGCTAACACCACTGAGCTAAAGCCTGGGTATTGAAGTACTGGGAGATAACACCACTGAGCTAAAGCCTGGGTATTGAAGTACTGGGAGATAACACCACTGAGCTAAAGCCTGGGTATTGAAGTACTGGGAGATAACACCACTGAGCTAAAGCCTGGGTATTGAAGTACTGGGAGATAACACCACTGAGCTAAAGCCTGGGTATTGAAGTACTGGGAGATAACACCACTGAGCTAAAGCCTGGGTATTGAAGTACTGGGAGATAACACCACTGAGCTAAAGCCTGGGTATTGAAGTACTGGGAGATAACACCACTGAGCTAAAGCCTGGGTATTGAAGTACTGGGAGATAACACCACTGAGCTAAAGCCTGGGTATTGAAGTACTGGGAGATAACACCACTGAGCTAAAGCCTGGGTATTGAAGTACTGGGAGATAACACCACTGAGCTAAAGCCTGGGTATTGAAGTACTGGGAGATAACACCACTGAGCTAAAGCCTGGGTATTGAAGTACTGGGAGATAACACCACTGAGCTAAAGCCTGGGTATTGAAGTACTGGGAGATAACACCACTGAGCTAAAGCCTGGGTATTGAAGTACTGGGAGATAACACCACTGAGCTAAAGCCTGGGTATTGAAGTACTGGGAGATAACACCACTGAGCTAAAGCCTGGGTATTGAAGTACTGGGAGATAACACCACTGAGCTAAAGCCTGGGTATTGAAGTACTGGGAGATAACACCACTGAGCTAAAGCCTGGGTATTGAAGTACTGGGAGATAACACCACTGAGCTAAAGCCTGGGTATTGAAGTACTGGGAGATAACACCACTGAGCTAAATGCAGAAAAGTGTATTTCTATGGTTCCTAGTCAAATAGGGTTCCATTTGGAACACAGTCCAGTGTATTCAATAATTCCCTTATTCAATAACCCCTGTTTATACAAAACCTGTGTTATCAATAACCCCCCTTCTCTCTCTCTCTCTCTCTCTCTGTGTCTCTCTGTGTCTCTCTGTGTCTCTCTCTGTCTCTCTCTGTGTCTCTCTCTGTGTCTCTCTCTGTGTCTCTCTCTGTGTCTCTCTCTGTGTCTCTCTCTGTGTCTCTCTCTGTGTCTCTCTCTGTGTCTGTCTCTGTGTCTGTCTCTGTGTCTGTCTCTGTGTCTGTGTCTGTCTCTGTGTCTGTCTCTGTGTCTGTCTGTGTCTGTCTCTGTCTGTCTCTCTGTCTGTCTGTGTCTGTCTCTGTCTGTCTCTGTCTCTGTCTCTGTGTCTGTCTGTGTCTGTCTCTGTGTATGTGTCTGTGTCTGTCTGTGTCTGTGTCTGTGTCTGTGTCTGTCTCTGTCTCTGTCTCTGTGTCTGTCTGTGTCTGTCTCTGTGTCTGTGTCTGTCTCTGTGTCTGTCTCTGTGTCTGTGTCTGTCTCTGTGTCTGTCTCTGTGTCTGTCTCTGTGTCTGTCTCTGTGTCTGTCTCTGTGTCTGTCTCTGTGTCTGTCTCTGTGTCTGTCTCTGTGTCTGTCTCTGTGTCTGTCTCTGTGTCTGTCTCTGTGTCTGTCTCTGTGTCTGTCTCTGTGTCTGTCTCTGTGTCTGTGTCTGTGTCTGTCTCTGTGTCTGTGTCTGTCTCTGTGTCTGTCTCTGTGTCTGTCTCTGTGTCTGTCTCTGTGTCTGTGTCTGTCTCTGTGTCTGTCTCTGTGTCTGTGTCTGTCTCTGTGTCTGTCTCTGTGTCTGTCTCTGTGTCTGTCTCTGTGTCTGTCTCTGTGTCTGTCTCTGTGTCTGTCTCTGTGTCTGTGTCTGTCTCTGTGTCTGTCTCTGTGTCTGTCTCTGTGTCTGTCTCTGTGTCTGTCTCTGTGTCTGTGTCTGTCTCTGTGTCTGTCTCTGTGTCTGTCTCTGTGTCTGTCTCTGTGTCTGTCTCTGTGTCTGTCTCTGTGTCTGTCTCTCTGAGAGAGAGAGAGAGAGAGAGAGAGAGAGAGAGAGAGAGAGAGAGAGAGAGAGAGAGAGAGAGAGAGATATGATTAATTGTATCAAAATATCAACATAATCAGAGAGAATAGAACACGACAGAACATGAGACCCAGAGGTAAATAACACTGCTCAGGACTCTAAGGGAATAGCATCGTTAGCCTTCACATCATTACACACACACACACACACACACACACACACACACACACACACACACACACACACACACACACACACACACACACACACACACACACACACACACACACACACACAGGAGGCAGGTTTACATGCCAGCAGTTATCTAGTCAAGTAAACAACAAAGATAAATGGAAAGATTCCAATACACTCACTATCACTACAGCTATTATCACATCATAAGCATAGAGTCCCATTTAGTACACTACTTTAGACCAGCTCCCTATTTAGTACACTACTTTAGACCAGAGCCCTATATAGTGCACTACTTTAGACCAGGGCCCTATATAGTGCACTACTTTAGACCAGAGCCCTATATAGTACACTACTTTAGACCAGGTCCCTATATAGTATACTACTTTAGACCAGAGCCCTATATAGTGCACTATTTTAGACCAGAGCCCTATATAGTTCACTACTTTAGACCAGAGCTTAGGGTGAGTTCTAAATAGTGCACAATAGGCCCTTCAAGAAGCAGTACTCTCAATAGGGAATGGGGTAGCAGTCCCTAATATCAGTGATAGGTACTGACACGTCCCTAATATCAGTGATAGGTACTGAGACGTCTCTAATATCAGTGATAGGTACTGACACGTCCCTAATATCAGTGATAGGTACTGAGACGTCTCTAATATCAGTGATAGGTACTGACACGTCCCTAATATCTGTGATAGGTACTGAGACGTCTCTAATATCAGTGATAGGTACTGACACGTCCCTAATATCAGTGATAGGTACTGACACGTCCCTAATATCAGTAATAGGTACTGACACGTCCCTAATATCAGTGATAGGTACTGACGCGTCGCTAATATCAGTGATAGGTACTGAGACGTCCCTAATATCAGTAATAGGTACTGGCACGTTAAATACATAGAGCTGGTTGTAGTCGTCCCTAATAGAGCTGGTTGTATTCATCCCTATTATCAGTGATAGGTCATAGGAACAGATTGCAGTTAGCATGTAGCATCTGGAAGTATGTGTTTAGCTTTGCTTTGAGGCCTGTGTGTGTGTGTGTGTGTGTGTGTGTGTGTGTGTGTGTGTGTGTGTGTGTGTGTGTGTGTGTGTGTGTGTGTGTGTGTGTGTGTGTGTGTGTGTGTGTGTGTGTGTGTGTGTAGCCTTGCTTTGAGGCACTGAGCTGCTGGCTTCTCTCCCGTCCCCATTGACGTCAGTTAACTCTGGATGAGAAGAGCAGAGCAGAGCAGAGGGGAGAGGAGGAGAGAAGAGGGGAGGGGAGAAGATAAGAGAAGAGGTGGAGGAGAGGGAGGAGAGAAGAGGGGAGGAGAGGAGAGAAGAGGGGAGAAGAGAAGAGAAGAGGGGAGGAGAGAAGAGAAGAGGGGAGGAGAGAAGATAAGAAAAGAGGGGAGGAGAGGGGAGGAGAGGAGAGAGAGAGAAGAGAGGGGAGGAGAGGGGAAGAGAGGGGAGGAGAGGGGAAGAGAGAAGAGGGGAGGGGAGCAGAGAAGAGAAGAGAAGAGGGTAGGGGAGAAGAGAAGTGGGGATGAGAGGAGAGGAGAGGAGAGGAGAGGAGAGGAGAGGAGAGGAGAGGAGAGGAGAGGAGAGAGAGGAGAGGAGGAGAGGAGAGGAGAGGGAGAGGAGAGGAGAGGAGAGGAGAGGAGAGAGAGGAGAGGAGAGGAGAGAGGTGGAGGACAAAATCAAAACTGATGATTCCTGTATCTGATGGTTCCTGTACCTGTATCTGATGGTTCCTGTATCTGATAGTTCCTGTATCTGATGGTTCCTGTGCATGATGGTTCCTGTACCTGATGGTTCCTGTATCTGATTGTCATTGTGGCTTTCAAGACACCTGGGAACTCTGAAATCATGACGTCAGTGATCTTCAGGTCGGGAAGTTGAGGCTCTGAAAAGACGAGTTTCCCAGTTGGATGTCCTTTCAGAACCATTTCCCCAGTCAGATCTCTTCTTTTTTTCCAGAGTTCCCAAATGTCTTGAATGCACTGAAGTCGGAAGTCTGAAAATTCCCGATTTCCCAGTTGGTTTGAACACGGTAGTTGTCTCAGCGGAGGGAGGGAGTTAGCAGAAGAGGGTCACGGTCCCTGCTCTCTCTTTCCTCCAGAGAGAATGACCAGAGAGAGGGGACACAGTCTTCCACTGCATCTGCCTCAGGCACAAATTAATGTTGTTCTTATGACCAGAGAAAGCGAAATACTCCTCGATATTAAAATAGACACGACAGCTAACAATAATAAACAAGCAGGGCTATCCTAGTGGTTAGAGTGTAGAGGAGGTAGGGTAGCCTAGTGGTTAGAGTGTAGAGGCAGCAGGGTAGCCTAGTGGTTAGAGTGTAGAGGAGGTAGGGTAGCCTAGTGGTTAGAGTGTAGAGGAGGTAGGGTAGACTAGTGGTTAGAGTGTAGAGGAGGTAGGGTAGCCTAGTGGTTAGAGTGTAGGGACGGCAGGGTAGCCTAGTGGTTAGAGTGTAGAGGCGGCAGGGTAGACTAGTTGTTAGAGTGTAGAGGCAGCAGGGTAGCCTAGTGGTTAGAGTGTAGAGGCAGCAGGGTAGACTAGTGGTTAGAGTGTAGGGGTGGCAGGGTAGCCTAGTGGTTAGAGTGCCGGACTCGCAAAGGTTGCAAGTTCAAATCCACGAGCTGACAAGGTACAAATTTGTCGTTCTGCCCCTGTTCCTAGAGCGTTTTATATTTTGTAATAATGTATTCTTTGACAGTCTCTCTCTAATCAAGGTTTTTAAAAGTTATGAAATGTAACGTAGGCTAGTATCAAACTTTGTATCAAATGTAGGCTACTTTCAAACTATGTGGCCTGGGTCCTGTAGGTAGGCATAGTTATTTGAGCTACCTGATTGGCCAGCATAATAAGCTCACTCAATTTAGCCACAGATCTCCCGGTCTCCCGCCAGACAAATGAAATCTTTCAAAATGGGAACACTTTGCCTACCTGGTGCACAGGGCTTCTGCACCAACAGCCAACAGGGCAACACGGGAAGGTTTGCAAGCTTTCATGCCCTTCTCGTTGAGCTTTTCTACAGACATGTTTGGTGATCGACTGGTTGGTGAATACTGACGCAATGGATGGACTGGTTGGTGAATACTGACGCAATGGATGGACTGGTTGGTGAATACTGACGCAATGGATGGACTGGTTGGTGAACACTGATGTAATGGATGGACTGGTTGGTGAACACTGATGTAATGGATGGACTGGTTGGTGAATACTGATGTAATGGATGGACTGGTTGGTGAATACTGACGCAATGGATGGACTGGTTGGTGAATACTGATGTAATGGATGGACTGGTTGGTGAACACTGATGTAATGGATGGACTGGTTGGTGAACACTGATGTAATGGATGGACTGGTTGGTGAACACTGATGTAATGGATGGACTGGTTGGTGAACACTGATGTAATGGATGGACTGGTTGAATACTGTGAATGGGACTGATGTAATGGATGGACTGGTTGGTGAACACTGATGTAATGGATGGACTGGTTGGTGAACACTGATGTAATGGATGGACTGGTTGGTGAACACTGATGTAATGGATGGACTGGTTGGTGAACACTGATGTAATGGGACTGATGTAATGGATGGACTGGTTGGTGAACACTGATGTAATGGGACTGATGTAATGGATGGACTGGTTGGTGAACACTGATGTAATGGGACTGATGTAATGGATGGACTGGTTGGTGAACACTGATGTAATGGGACTGATGTAATGGATGGACTGGTTGGTGAACACTGATGTAATGGATGGACTGGTTGGTGAACACTGATGTAATGGGACTGATGTAATGGATGGACTGGTTGGTGAACACTGATGTAATGGGGACTGATGTAATGGATGGACTGATGTAATTGGACTGGTTGGTGAACACTGATGTAATGGATGGACTGGTTGGTGAACACTGATGTAATGGGACTGGATGTAATGGATGGACTGGTTGGTGAACACTGATGTAATGGATGGACTGGTTGGTGAACACTGATGTAATGGGACTGATGTAATGGATGGACTGGTTGGTGAACACTGATGTAATGGATGGACTGGTTAGTGAACACTGATGTAATGGGACTGATGTAATGGATGGACTGGTTGGTGAACACTGATGTAATGGATGGACTGGTTAGTGAACACTGATGTAATGGGACTGATGTAATGGATGGACTGGTTGGTGAACACTGATGTAATGGGACGTACCACTGTTGTCTGCTGTACCAAACCTCTACATCTGGTGGTATAACACCCTGTAATGTATCTCTTCTCTCACTCTCTCTGTCTGTCTCCCTCTTTCTCTTTCTTTCTTTCTCTCTCTCTCTCTCTCTCTCTCTCTCTCTCTCTCTCAA